>NW_027643280.1:0-30890 GCF_032717465.1 Coenobita brevimanus | reverse complement strand
TTGGAAGGTATATTTAAGCGTCTAATTCTGCAAGATTTGTAGTCATAAAGGTTATGACAATTATGGGACTCGACCCGGGGCCTACTGTATAAATTTTCAGTGACTCACCTCACCCACCATACAGTATTTTTTTTTTTTTTTTTTTTTTTTTACGTATCCGAATCTAGGTAAAGGCTCAGGGTCTATTTCTTGGGGGCAATGGCCCATCCCAAGGCCCAGTAGTCCTCCTACACCTCCACATGTCACCACTTCGGCGCTAACACCCACCGTCCATATTGAATACATGCTAGGTCTGTCTCATACAGGACTAGTGTACTGTTATTAGCGGGGGTACTTTTACGACATGTCGGCGGGTCATCCGGTAGATCATGAAAGTCTGCTTTTTAGTGGGTGCAAAACTGTACTTAAAGTATCTACGTTCCTGCCTTTACACATATATAGTGTAATATCATGGACAGTGAATCAGTAAACTGACTGTGCCTGTATAGGGCGAGATTTACTAAATGTACTTGAAAATAATATTTGTTTCCACTCACAGTGTGATGTTCTCGTGATGAGAAGAATTATAATGTTGCAAAAATTCTATCATCATCATCATCATCATCATCATCATCATCATCATCATCATCATCATCATCATCATCTACTAAATAAAATAAAAGATGTATATCCCTGCATCATGCCTGGGTATTAGGCATGCTGTTTGCGTCTATGTTACACCGTAGTCTTTTCCACTGCACATGTTGTTGATGACTGAGGATTATTGCTTGAAAATTACCATTTATATGTGGAGAACATTTAACCATCATTTGTGCATAAATAAAGTACTTGATGCACATTGCCCTCTACACCTAAGGATTACGAAGTGGTTATATTGTGTACCGAATACTCTCTGTGTTTCCATAAAGTACCTTAGATAAATGTATCCTATACCATATACCCGTCGGTCGGCATGTGCTACTGAACAGGTTCATAAGAAGGAAATATACACTGGGTTTATTCAGATAATAAAGGATCCCTCTGTGAGTCACAGACTATACTAGATTATATAGTCATGGTAAAGCTGAAGATGAAATTAATGTATATTTGAAAGAAGAGACTGGAAGATCTGAATAGAGGAGTCAGTGGAAGTTGTCGGCGTTGGCGTAAGAACAAGGAAAATAAAGAAAATGATAAGAAAGATTACATATTTTTTATTTTTCATTATAAGTTTGAAAAATTTTGAATTTTGTAACAATTATCTCATTTTCATTAAGATGAATTAAATCTCATGATACTCAGCCAATCAGCCGTGAGCCGCGCGTTCTCTTAGATCCCTCTTCACTGCCTTCACCAGGTGATACACGGCAGCTGCAACCGACACCACCAGCCCTACAGGCACCACAACAATCACCAGTCCGAGACCCAACACCTGGAAACATACCTGTAGGGCATACAGTCCCACCCTTCACTATCATCAAACTAATCCTACCCACTCTCACCCCCACCCTCTTGAGCTTCTTCCTCACCTTCTCACCCACTCTCAGCATGTTCATCCCACCCGCACAGTCAGGAGACTAATGACAGGTCAGCAAGTATCGCTCTGTCACTCAGTTGTGTGGAAATGCTGTCAGGATTCGAACCAGCGATTGAACAGCTAGTGCGATGAATATAACAGCACAATCAACCAACTGAGCTATAGAGGAGTCTAAATCTCTGCACTTTGGAAGGTGTATTTCAGCGTCTAAATCTCCATGACTTATTAAAATAAATTAAATATTGCGGGGCTTCGAACCAGCGCTTGCAACTGCGTGAGTACAGCAGCTTACCAAGTGAGCCATTTAGACACCCCATACTTCTATGTTTTGGAAGGTATATTTAAGCGTCTAATTCTGCAAGATTTGTAGTCATAAAGGTTATGACAATTATGGGACTCGACCCGGGGCCTACTGTATAAATTTTCAGTGACTCACCTCACCCACCATACAGTATTTTTTTTTTTTTTTTTTTTTTTTTACGTATCCGAATCTAGGTAAAGGCTCAGGGTCTATTTCTTGGGGGCAATGGCCCATCCCAAGGCCCAGTAGTCCTCCTACACCTCCACATGTCACCACTTCGGCGCTAACACCCACCGTCCATATTGAATACATGCTAGGTCTGTCTCATACAGGACTAGTGTACTGTTATTAGCGGGGGTACTTTTACGACATGTCGGCGGGTCATCCGGTAGATCATGAAAGTCTGCTTTTTAGTGGGTGCAAAACTGTACTTAAAGTATCTACGTTCCTGCCTTTACACATATATAGTGTAATATCATGGACAGTGAATCAGTAAACTGACTGTGCCTGTATAGGGCGAGATTTACTAAATGTACTTGAAAATAATATTTGTTTCCACTCACAGTGTGATGTTCTCGTGATGAGAAGAATTATAATGTTGCAATCATCATCATCATCATCATCATCATCATCATCATCATCATCATCATCATCTACTAAATAAAATAAAAGATGTATATCCCTGCATCATGCCTGGGTATTAGGCATGCTGTTTGCGTCTATGTTACACCGTAGTCTTTTCCACTGCACATGTTGTTGATGACTGAGGATTATTGCTTGAAAATTACCATTTATATGTGGAGAACATTTAACCATCATTTGTGCATAAATAAAGTACTTGATGCACATTGCCCTCTACACCTAAGGATTACGAAGTGGTTATATTGTGTACCGAATACTCTGTGTGTTTCCATAAAGTACCTTAGATAAATGTATCCTATACCATATACCCGTCGGTCGGCATGTGCTACTGAACAGGTTCATAAGAAGGAAATATACACTGGGTTTATTCAGATAATAAAGGATCCCTCTGTGAGTCACAGACTATACTAGATTATATAGTCATGGTAAAGCTGAAGATGAAATTAATGTATATTTGAAAGAAGAGACTGGAAGATCTGAATAGAGGAGTCAGTGGAAGTTGTCGGCGTTGGCGTAAGAACAAGGAAAATAAAGAAAATGATAAGAAAGATTACATATTTTTTATTTTTCATTATAAGTTTGAAAAATTTTGAATTTTGTAACAATTATCTCATTTTCATTAAGATGAATTAAATCTCATGATACTCAGCCAATCAGCCGTGAGCCGCGCGTTCTCTTAGATCCCTCTTCACTGCCTTCACCAGGTGATACACGGCAGCTGCAACCGACACCACCAGCCCTACAGGCACCACAACAATCACCAGTCCGAGACCCAACACCTGGAAACATACCTGTAGGGCATACAGTCCCACCCCTTCACTATCATCAAACTAATCCTACCCACTCTCACCCCCACCCTCTTGAGCTTCTTCCTCACCTTCTCACCCACTCTCAGCATGTTCATCCCACCCGCACAGTCAGGAGACTAATGACAGGTCAGCAAGTATCGCTCTGTCACTCAGTTGTGTGGAAATGCTGTCAGGATTCGAACCAGCGATTGAACAGCTAGTGCGATGAATATAACAGCACAATCAACCAACTGAGCTATAGAGGAGTCTAAATCTCTGCACTTTGGAAGGTGTATTTCAGCGTCTAAATCTCCATGACTTATTAAAATAAATTAAATATTGCGGGGCTTCGAACCAGCGCTTGCAACTGCGTGAGTACAGCAGCTTACCAAGTGAGCCATTTAGACACCCCATACTTCTATGTTTTGGAAGGTATATTTAAGCGTCTAATTCTGCAAGATTTGTAGTCATAAAGGTTATGACAATTATGGGACTCGACCCGGGGCCTACTGTATAAATTTTCAGTGACTCACCTCACCCACCATACAGTATTTTTTTTTTTTTTTTTTTTTTTTTTACGTATCCGAATCTAGGTAAAGGCTCAGGGTCTATTTCTTGGGGGCAATGGCCCATCCCAAGGCCCAGTAGTCCTCCTACACCTCCACATGTCACCACTTCGGCGCTAACACCCACCGTCCATATTGAATACATGCTAGGTCTGTCTCATACAGGACTAGTGTACTGTTATTAGCGGGGGTACTTTTACGACATGTCGGCGGGTCATCCGGTAGATCATGAAAGTCTGCTTTTTAGTGGGTGCAAAACTGTACTTAAAGTATCTACGTTCCTGCCTTTACACATATATAGTGTAATATCATGGACAGTGAATCAGTAAACTGACTGTGCCTGTATAGGGCGAGATTTACTAAATGTACTTGAAAATAATATTTGTTTCCACTCACAGTGTGATGTTCTCGTGATGAGAAGAATTATAATGTTGCAAAAATTCTATCATCATCATCATCATCATCATCATCATCATCATCATCATCATCATCATCATCTACTAAATAAAATAAAAGATGTATATCCCTGCATCATGCCTGGGTATTAGGCATGCTGTTTGCGTCTATGTTACACCGTAGTCTTTTCCACTGCACATGTTGTTGATGACTGAGGATTATTGCTTGAAAATTACCATTTATATGTGGAGAACATTTAACCATCATTTGTGCATAAATAAAGTACTTGATGCACATTGCCCTCTACACCTAAGGATTACGAAGTGGTTATATTGTGTACCGAATACTCTGTGTGTTTCCATAAAGTACCTTAGATAAATGTATCCTATACCATATACCCGTCGGTCGGCATGTGCTACTGAACAGGTTCATAAGAAGGAAATATACACTGGGTTTATTCAGATAATAAAGGATCCCTCTGTGAGTCACAGACTATACTAGATTATATAGTCATGGTAAAGCTGAAGATGAAATTAATGTATATTTGAAAGAAGAGACTGGAAGATCTGAATAGAGGAGTCAGTGGAAGTTGTCGGCGTTGGCGTAAGAACAAGGAAAATAAAGAAAATGATAAGAAAGATTACATATTTTTTATTTTTCATTATAAGTTTGAAAAATTTTGAATTTTGTAACAATTATCTCATTTTCATTAAGATGAATTAAATCTCATGATACTCAGCCAATCAGCCGTGAGCCGCGCGTTCTCTTAGATCCCTCTTCACTGCCTTCACCAGGTGATACACGGCAGCTGCAACCGACACCACCAGCCCTACAGGCACCACAACAATCACCAGTCCGAGACCCAACACCTGGAAACATACCTGTAGGGCATACAGTCCCACCCCCTTCACTATCATCAAACTAATCCTACCCACTCTCACCCCCACCCTCTTGAGCTTCTTCCTCACCTTCTCACCCACTCTCAGCATGTTCATCCCACCCGCACAGTCAGGAGACTAATGACAGGTCAGCAAGTATCGCTCTGTCACTCAGTTGTGTGGAAATGCTGTCAGGATTCGAACCAGCGATTGAACAGCTAGTGCGATGAATATAACAGCACAATCAACCAACTGAGCTATAGAGGAGTCTAAATCTCTGCACTTTGGAAGGTGTATTTCAGCGTCTAAATCTCCATGACTTATTAAAATAAATTAAATATTGCGGGGCTTCGAACCAGCGCTTGCAACTGCGTGAGTACAGCAGCTTACCAAGTGAGCCATTTAGACACCCCATACTTCTATGTTTTGGAAGGTATATTTAAGCGTCTAATTCTGCAAGATTTGTAGTCATAAAGGTTATGACAATTATGGGACTCGACCCGGGGCCTACTGTATAAATTTTCAGTGACTCACCTCACCCACCATACAGTATTTTTTTTTTTTTTTTTTTTTTTTTTTTTTTTACGTATCCGAATCTAGGTAAAGGCTCAGGGTCTATTTCTTGGGGGCAATGGCCCATCCCAAGGCCCAGTAGTCCTCCTACACCTCCACATGTCACCACTTCGGCGCTAACACCCACCGTCCATATTGAATACATGCTAGGTCTGTCTCATACAGGACTAGTGTACTGTTATTAGCGGGGGTACTTTTACGACATGTCGGCGGGTCATCCGGTAGATCATGAAAGTCTGCTTTTTAGTGGGTGCAAAACTGTACTTAAAGTATCTACGTTCCTGCCTTTACACATATATAGTGTAATATCATGGACAGTGAATCAGTAAACTGACTGTGCCTGTATAGGGCGAGATTTACTAAATGTACTTGAAAATAATATTTGTTTCCACTCACAGTGTGATGTTCTCGTGATGAGAAGAATTATAATGTTGCAAAAATCATCATCATCATCATCATCATCATCATCATCATCATCATCATCATCATCATCATCATCATCATCATCATCATCTACTAAATAAAATAAAAGATGTATATCCCTGCATCATGCCTGGGTATTAGGCATGCTGTTTGCGTCTATGTTACACCGTAGTCTTTTCCACTGCACATGTTGTTGATGACTGAGGATTATTGCTTGAAAATTACCATTTATATGTGGAGAACATTTAACCATCATTTGTGCATAAATAAAGTACTTGATGCACATTGCCCTCTACACCTAAGGATTACGAAGTGGTTATATTGTGTACCGAATACTCTCTGTGTTTCCATAAAGTACCTTAGATAAATGTATCCTATACCATATACCCGTCGGTCGGCATGTGCTACTGAACAGGTTCATAAGAAGGAAATATACACTGGGTTTATTCAGATAATAAAGGATCCCTCTGTGAGTCACAGACTATACTAGATTATATAGTCATGGTAAAGCTGAAGATGAAATTAATGTATATTTGAAAGAAGAGACTGGAAGATCTGAATAGAGGAGTCAGTGGAAGTTGTCGGCGTTGGCGTAAGAACAAGGAAAATAAAGAAAATGATAAGAAAGATTACATATTTTTTATTTTTCATTATAAGTTTGAAAAATTTTGAATTTTGTAACAATTATCTCATTTTCATTAAGATGAATTAAATCTCATGATACTCAGCCAATCAGCCGTGAGCCGCGCGTTCTCTTAGATCCCTCTTCACTGCCTTCACCAGGTGATACACGGCAGCTGCAACCGACACCACCAGCCCTACAGGCACCACAACAATCACCAGTCCGAGACCCAACACCTGGAAACATACCTGTAGGGCATACAGTCCCACCCCTTCACTATCATCAAACTAATCCTACCCACTCTCACCCCCACCCTCTTGAGCTTCTTCCTCACCTTCTCACCCACTCTCAGCATGTTCATCCCACCCGCACAGTCAGGAGACTAATGACAGGTCAGCAAGTATCGCTCTGTCACTCAGTTGTGTGGAAATGCTGTCAGGATTCGAACCAGCGATTGAACAGCTAGTGCGATGAATATAACAGCACAATCAACCAACTGAGCTATAGAGGAGTCTAAATCTCTGCACTTTGGAAGGTGTATTTCAGCGTCTAAATCTCCATGACTTATTAAAATAAATTAAATATTGCGGGGCTTCGAACCAGCGCTTGCAACTGCGTGAGTACAGCAGCTTACCAAGTGAGCCATTTAGACACCCCATACTTCTATGTTTTGGAAGGTATATTTAAGCGTCTAATTCTGCAAGATTTGTAGTCATAAAGGTTATGACAATTATGGGACTCGACCCGGGGCCTACTGTATAAATTTTCAGTGACTCACCTCACCCACCATACAGTATTTTTTTTTTTTTTTTTTTTTTTTTTACGTATCCGAATCTAGGTAAAGGCTCAGGGTCTATTTCTTGGGGGCAATGGCCCATCCCAAGGCCCAGTAGTCCTCCTACACCTCCACATGTCACCACTTCGGCGCTAACACCCACCGTCCATATTGAATACATGCTAGGTCTGTCTCATACAGGACTAGTGTACTGTTATTAGCGGGGGTACTTTTACGACATGTCGGCGGGTCATCCGGTAGATCATGAAAGTCTGCTTTTTAGTGGGTGCAAAACTGTACTTAAAGTATCTACGTTCCTGCCTTTACACATATATAGTGTAATATCATGGACAGTGAATCAGTAAACTGACTGTGCCTGTATAGGGCGAGATTTACTAAATGTACTTGAAAATAATATTTGTTTCCACTCACAGTGTGATGTTCTCGTGATGAGAAGAATTATAATGTTGCAAAAAAACTCATCATCATCATCATCATCATCATCATCATCATCATCATCATCATCATCATCTACTAAATAAAATAAAAGATGTATATCCCTGCATCATGCCTGGGTATTAGGCATGCTGTTTGCGTCTATGTTACACCGTAGTCTTTTCCACTGCACATGTTGTTGATGACTGAGGATTATTGCTTGAAAATTACCATTTATATGTGGAGAACATTTAACCATCATTTGTGCATAAATAAAGTACTTGATGCACATTGCCCTCTACACCTAAGGATTACGAAGTGGTTATATTGTGTACCGAATACTCTGTGTGTTTCCATAAAGTACCTTAGATAAATGTATCCTATACCATATACCCGTCGGTCGGCATGTGCTACTGAACAGGTTCATAAGAAGGAAATATACACTGGGTTTATTCAGATAATAAAGGATCCCTCTGTGAGTCACAGACTATACTAGATTATATAGTCATGGTAAAGCTGAAGATGAAATTAATGTATATTTGAAAGAAGAGACTGGAAGATCTGAATAGAGGAGTCAGTGGAAGTTGTCG
Source organism: Coenobita brevimanus (assembly GCF_032717465.1). Classification (NCBI taxonomy): domain Eukaryota; kingdom Metazoa; phylum Arthropoda; class Malacostraca; order Decapoda; family Coenobitidae; genus Coenobita; species Coenobita brevimanus. The sequence continues at coordinate 22,385 of NW_027643280.1, read as the reverse complement.
GCGTTGGCGTAAGAACAAGGAAAATAAAGAAAATGATAAGAAAGATTACATATTTTTTATTTTTCATTATAAGTTTGAAAAATTTTGAATTTTGTAACAATTATCTCATTTTCATTAAGATGAATTAAATCTCATGATACTCAGCCAATCAGCCGTGAGCCGCGCGTTCTCTTAGATCCCTCTTCACTGCCTTCACCAGGTGATACACGGCAGCTGCAACCGACACCACCAGCCCTACAGGCACCACAACAATCACCAGTCCGAGACCCAACACCTGGAAACATACCTGTAGGGCATACAGTCCCACCCCCTTCACTATCATCAAACTAATCCTACCCACTCTCACCCCCACCCTCTTGAGCTTCTTCCTCACCTTCTCACCCACTCTCAGCATGTTCATCCCACCCGCACAGTCAGGAGACTAATGACAGGTCAGCAAGTATCGCTCTGTCACTCAGTTGTGTGGAAATGCTGTCAGGATTCGAACCAGCGATTGAACAGCTAGTGCGATGAATATAACAGCACAATCAACCAACTGAGCTATAGAGGAGTCTAAATCTCTGCACTTTGGAAGGTGTATTTCAGCGTCTAAATCTCCATGACTTATTAAAATAAATTAAATATTGCGGGGCTTCGAACCAGCGCTTGCAACTGCGTGAGTACAGCAGCTTACCAAGTGAGCCATTTAGACACCCCATACTTCTATGTTTTGGAAGGTATATTTAAGCGTCTAATTCTGCAAGATTTGTAGTCATAAAGGTTATGACAATTATGGGACTCGACCCGGGGCCTACTGTATAAATTTTCAGTGACTCACCTCACCCACCATACAGTATTTTTTTTTTTTTTTTTTTTTTTTTTTTACGTATCCGAATCTAGGTAAAGGCTCAGGGTCTATTTCTTGGGGGCAATGGCCCATCCCAAGGCCCAGTAGTCCTCCTACACCTCCACATGTCACCACTTCGGCGCTAACACCCACCGTCCATATTGAATACATGCTAGGTCTGTCTCATACAGGACTAGTGTACTGTTATTAGCGGGGGTACTTTTACGACATGTCGGCGGGTCATCCGGTAGATCATGAAAGTCTGCTTTTTAGTGGGTGCAAAACTGTACTTAAAGTATCTACGTTCCTGCCTTTACACATATATAGTGTAATATCATGGACAGTGAATCAGTAAACTGACTGTGCCTGTATAGGGCGAGATTTACTAAATGTACTTGAAAATAATATTTGTTTCCACTCACAGTGTGATGTTCTCGTGATGAGAAGAATTATAATGTTGCAAAAATTATATCATCATCATCATCATCATCATCATCATCATCATCATCATCATCATCATCATCATCTACTAAATAAAATAAAAGATGTATATCCCTGCATCATGCCTGGGTATTAGGCATGCTGTTTGCGTCTATGTTACACCGTAGTCTTTTCCACTGCACATGTTGTTGATGACTGAGGATTATTGCTTGAAAATTACCATTTATATGTGGAGAACATTTAACCATCATTTGTGCATAAATAAAGTACTTGATGCACATTGCCCTCTACACCTAAGGATTACGAAGTGGTTATATTGTGTACCGAATACTCTGTGTGTTTCCATAAAGTACCTTAGATAAATGTATCCTATACCATATACCCGTCGGTCGGCATGTGCTACTGAACAGGTTCATAAGAAGGAAATATACACTGGGTTTATTCAGATAATAAAGGATCCCTCTGTGAGTCACAGACTATACTAGATTATATAGTCATGGTAAAGCTGAAGATGAAATTAATGTATATTTGAAAGAAGAGACTGGAAGATCTGAATAGAGGAGTCAGTGGAAGTTGTCGGCGTTGGCGTAAGAACAAGGAAAATAAAGAAAATGATAAGAAAGATTACATATTTTTTATTTTTCATTATAAGTTTGAAAAATTTTGAATTTTGTAACAATTATCTCATTTTCATTAAGATGAATTAAATCTCATGATACTCAGCCAATCAGCCGTGAGCCGCGCGTTCTCTTAGATCCCTCTTCACTGCCTTCACCAGGTGATACACGGCAGCTGCAACCGACACCACCAGCCCTACAGGCACCACAACAATCACCAGTCCGAGACCCAACACCTGGAAACATACCTGTAGGGCATACAGTCCCACCCCCTTCACTATCATCAAACTAATCCTACCCACTCTCACCCCCACCCTCTTGAGCTTCTTCCTCACCTTCTCACCCACTCTCAGCATGTTCATCCCACCCGCACAGTCAGGAGACTAATGACAGGTCAGCAAGTATCGCTCTGTCACTCAGTTGTGTGGAAATGCTGTCAGGATTCGAACCAGCGATTGAACAGCTAGTGCGATGAATATAACAGCACAATCAACCAACTGAGCTATAGAGGAGTCTAAATCTCTGCACTTTGGAAGGTGTATTTCAGCGTCTAAATCTCCATGACTTATTAAAATAAATTAAATATTGCGGGGCTTCGAACCAGCGCTTGCAACTGCGTGAGTACAGCAGCTTACCAAGTGAGCCATTTAGACACCCCATACTTCTATGTTTTGGAAGGTATATTTAAGCGTCTAATTCTGCAAGATTTGTAGTCATAAAGGTTATGACAATTATGGGACTCGACCCGGGGCCTACTGTATAAATTTTCAGTGACTCACCTCACCCACCATACAGTATTTTTTTTTTTTTTTTTTTTTCTTTTTTTCTTTTTTTTTTTTTACGTATCCGAATCTAGGTAAAGGCTCAGGGTCTATTTCTTGGGGGCAATGGCCCATCCCAAGGCCCAGTAGTCCTCCTACACCTCCACATGTCACCACTTCGGCGCTAACACCCACCGTCCATATTGAATACATGCTAGGTCTGTCTCATACAGGACTAGTGTACTGTTATTAGCGGGGGTACTTTTACGACATGTCGGCGGGTCATCCGGTAGATCATGAAAGTCTGCTTTTTAGTGGGTGCAAAACTGTACTTAAAGTATCTACGTTCCTGCCTTTACACATATATAGTGTAATATCATGGACAGTGAATCAGTAAACTGACTGTGCCTGTATAGGGCGAGATTTACTAAATGTACTTGAAAATAATATTTGTTTCCACTCACAGTGTGATGTTCTCGTGATGAGAAGAATTATAATGTTGCAAAAAAAATCATCATCATCATCATCATCATCATCATCATCATCATCATCATCATCATCATCATCATCATCATCTACTAAATAAAATAAAAGATGTATATCCCTGCATCATGCCTGGGTATTAGGCATGCTGTTTGCGTCTATGTTACACCGTAGTCTTTTCCACTGCACATGTTGTTGATGACTGAGGATTATTGCTTGAAAATTACCATTTATATGTGGAGAACATTTAACCATCATTTGTGCATAAATAAAGTACTTGATGCACATTGCCCTCTACACCTAAGGATTACGAAGTGGTTATATTGTGTACCGAATACTCTCTGTGTTTCCATAAAGTACCTTAGATAAATGTATCCTATACCATATACCCGTCGGTCGGCATGTGCTACTGAACAGGTTCATAAGAAGGAAATATACACTGGGTTTATTCAGATAATAAAGGATCCCTCTGTGAGTCACAGACTATACTAGATTATATAGTCATGGTAAAGCTGAAGATGAAATTAATGTATATTTGAAAGAAGAGACTGGAAGATCTGAATAGAGGAGTCAGTGGAAGTTGTCGGCGTTGGCGTAAGAACAAGGAAAATAAAGAAAATGATAAGAAAGATTACATATTTTTTATTTTTCATTATAAGTTTGAAAAATTTTGAATTTTGTAACAATTATCTCATTTTCATTAAGATGAATTAAATCTCATGATACTCAGCCAATCAGCCGTGAGCCGCGCGTTCTCTTAGATCCCTCTTCACTGCCTTCACCAGGTGATACACGGCAGCTGCAACCGACACCACCAGCCCTACAGGCACCACAACAATCACCAGTCCGAGACCCAACACCTGGAAACATACCTGTAGGGCATACAGTCCCACCCCCTTCACTATCATCAAACTAATCCTACCCACTCTCACCCCCACCCTCTTGAGCTTCTTCCTCACCTTCTCACCCACTCTCAGCATGTTCATCCCACCCGCACAGTCAGGAGACTAATGACAGGTCAGCAAGTATCGCTCTGTCACTCAGTTGTGTGGAAATGCTGTCAGGATTCGAACCAGCGATTGAACAGCTAGTGCGATGAATATAACAGCACAATCAACCAACTGAGCTATAGAGGAGTCTAAATCTCTGCACTTTGGAAGGTGTATTTCAGCGTCTAAATCTCCATGACTTATTAAAATAAATTAAATATTGCGGGGCTTCGAACCAGCGCTTGCAACTGCGTGAGTACAGCAGCTTACCAAGTGAGCCATTTAGACACCCCATACTTCTATGTTTTGGAAGGTATATTTAAGCGTCTAATTCTGCAAGATTTGTAGTCATAAAGGTTATGACAATTATGGGACTCGACCCGGGGCCTACTGTATAAATTTTCAGTGACTCACCTCACCCACCATACAGTATTTTTTTTTATTTTTTTATTTTTTTTTTTACGTATCCGAATCTAGGTAAAGGCTCAGGGTCTATTTCTTGGGGGCAATGGCCCATCCCAAGGCCCAGTAGTCCTCCTACACCTCCACATGTCACCACTTCGGCGCTAACACCCACCGTCCATATTGAATACATGCTAGGTCTGTCTCATACAGGACTAGTGTACTGTTATTAGCGGGGGTACTTTTACGACATGTCGGCGGGTCATCCGGTAGATCATGAAAGTCTGCTTTTTAGTGGGTGCAAAACTGTACTTAAAGTATCTACGTTCCTGCCTTTACACATATATAGTGTAATATCATGGACAGTGAATCAGTAAACTGACTGTGCCTGTATAGGGCGAGATTTACTAAATGTACTTGAAAATAATATTTGTTTCCACTCACAGTGTGATGTTCTCGTGATGAGAAGAATTATAATGTTGCAAAAATTCTCATCATCATCATCATCATCATCATCATCATCATCATCATCATCATCATCATCATCATCATCATCATCATCATCATCATCATCATCATCTACTAAATAAAATAAAAGATGTATATCCCTGCATCATGCCTGGGTATTAGGCATGCTGTTTGCGTCTATGTTACACCGTAGTCTTTTCCACTGCACATGTTGTTGATGACTGAGGATTATTGCTTGAAAATTACCATTTATATGTGGAGAACATTTAACCATCATTTGTGCATAAATAAAGTACTTGATGCACATTGCCCTCTACACCTAAGGATTACGAAGTGGTTATATTGTGTACCGAATACTCTCTGTGTTTCCATAAAGTACCTTAGATAAATGTATCCTATACCATATACCCGTCGGTCGGCATGTGCTACTGAACAGGTTCATAAGAAGGAAATATACACTGGGTTTATTCAGATAATAAAGGATCCCTCTGTGAGTCACAGACTATACTAGATTATATAGTCATGGTAAAGCTGAAGATGAAATTAATGTATATTTGAAAGAAGAGACTGGAAGATCTGAATAGAGGAGTCAGTGGAAGTTGTCGGCGTTGGCGTAAGAACAAGGAAAATAAAGAAAATGATAAGAAAGATTACATATTTTTTATTTTTCATTATAAGTTTGAAAAATTTTGAATTTTGTAACAATTATCTCATTTTCATTAAGATGAATTAAATCTCATGATACTCAGCCAATCAGCCGTGAGCCGCGCGTTCTCTTAGATCCCTCTTCACTGCCTTCACCAGGTGATACACGGCAGCTGCAACCGACACCACCAGCCCTACAGGCACCACAACAATCACCAGTCCGAGACCCAACACCTGGAAACATACCTGTAGGGCATACAGTCCCACCCCCTTCACTATCATCAAACTAATCCTACCCACTCTCACCCCCACCCTCTTGAGCTTCTTCCTCACCTTCTCACCCACTCTCAGCATGTTCATCCCACCCGCACAGTCAGGAGACTAATGACAGGTCAGCAAGTATCGCTCTGTCACTCAGTTGTGTGGAAATGCTGTCAGGATTCGAACCAGCGATTGAACAGCTAGTGCGATGAATATAACAGCACAATCAACCAACTGAGCTATAGAGGAGTCTAAATCTCTGCACTTTGGAAGGTGTATTTCAGCGTCTAAATCTCCATGACTTATTAAAATAAATTAAATATTGCGGGGCTTCGAACCAGCGCTTGCAACTGCGTGAGTACAGCAGCTTACCAAGTGAGCCATTTAGACACCCCATACTTCTATGTTTTGGAAGGTATATTTAAGCGTCTAATTCTGCAAGATTTGTAGTCATAAAGGTTATGACAATTATGGGACTCGACCCGGGGCCTACTGTATAAATTTTCAGTGACTCACCTCACCCACCATACAGTATTTTTTTTTTTTTTTTTTTTTTTACGTATCCGAATCTAGGTAAAGGCTCAGGGTCTATTTCTTGGGGGCAATGGCCCATCCCAAGGCCCAGTAGTCCTCCTACACCTCCACATGTCACCACTTCGGCGCTAACACCCACCGTCCATATTGAATACATGCTAGGTCTGTCTCATACAGGACTAGTGTACTGTTATTAGCGGGGGTACTTTTACGACATGTCGGCGGGTCATCCGGTAGATCATGAAAGTCTGCTTTTTAGTGGGTGCAAAACTGTACTTAAAGTATCTACGTTCCTGCCTTTACACATATATAGTGTAATATCATGGACAGTGAATCAGTAAACTGACTGTGCCTGTATAGGGCGAGATTTACTAAATGTACTTGAAAATAATATTTGTTTCCACTCACAGTGTGATGTTCTCGTGATGAGAAGAATTATAATGTTGCAAAAATTCTATCATCATCATCATCATCATCATCATCATCATCATCATCATCATCATCTACTAAATAAAATAAAAGATGTATATCCCTGCATCATGCCTGGGTATTAGGCATGCTGTTTGCGTCTATGTTACACCGTAGTCTTTTCCACTGCACATGTTGTTGATGACTGAGGATTATTGCTTGAAAATTACCATTTATATGTGGAGAACATTTAACCATCATTTGTGCATAAATAAAGTACTTGATGCACATTGCCCTCTACACCTAAGGATTACGAAGTGGTTATATTGTGTACCGAATACTCTCTGTGTTTCCATAAAGTACCTTAGATAAATGTATCCTATACCATATACCCGTCGGTCGGCATGTGCTACTGAACAGGTTCATAAGAAGGAAATATACACTGGGTTTATTCAGATAATAAAGGATCCCTCTGTGAGTCACAGACTATACTAGATTATATAGTCATGGTAAAGCTGAAGATGAAATTAATGTATATTTGAAAGAAGAGACTGGAAGATCTGAATAGAGGAGTCAGTGGAAGTTGTCGGCGTTGGCGTAAGAACAAGGAAAATAAAGAAAATGATAAGAAAGATTACATATTTTTTATTTTTCATTATAAGTTTGAAAAATTTTGAATTTTGTAACAATTATCTCATTTTCATTAAGATGAATTAAATCTCATGATACTCAGCCAATCAGCCGTGAGCCGCGCGTTCTCTTAGATCCCTCTTCACTGCCTTCACCAGGTGATACACGGCAGCTGCAACCGACACCACCAGCCCTACAGGCACCACAACAATCACCAGTCCGAGACCCAACACCTGGAAACATACCTGTAGGGCATACAGTCCCACCCCCTTCACTATCATCAAACTAATCCTACCCACTCTCACCCCCACCCTCTTGAGCTTCTTCCTCACCTTCTCACCCACTCTCAGCATGTTCATCCCACCCGCACAGTCAGGAGACTAATGACAGGTCAGCAAGTATCGCTCTGTCACTCAGTTGTGTGGAAATGCTGTCAGGATTCGAACCAGCGATTGAACAGCTAGTGCGATGAATATAACAGCACAATCAACCAACTGAGCTATAGAGGAGTCTAAATCTCTGCACTTTGGAAGGTGTATTTCAGCGTCTAAATCTCCATGACTTATTAAAATAAATTAAATATTGCGGGGCTTCGAACCAGCGCTTGCAACTGCGTGAGTACAGCAGCTTACCAAGTGAGCCATTTAGACACCCCATACTTCTATGTTTTGGAAGGTATATTTAAGCGTCTAATTCTGCAAGATTTGTAGTCATAAAGGTTATGACAATTATGGGACTCGACCCGGGGCCTACTGTATAAATTTTCAGTGACTCACCTCACCCACCATACAGTATTTTTTTTTTTTTTTTTTTTTTTACGTATCCGAATCTAGGTAAAGGCTCAGGGTCTATTTCTTGGGGGCAATGGCCCATCCCAAGGCCCAGTAGTCCTCCTACACCTCCACATGTCACCACTTCGGCGCTAACACCCACCGTCCATATTGAATACATGCTAGGTCTGTCTCATACAGGACTAGTGTACTGTTATTAGCGGGGGTACTTTTACGACATGTCGGCGGGTCATCCGGTAGATCATGAAAGTCTGCTTTTTAGTGGGTGCAAAACTGTACTTAAAGTATCTACGTTCCTGCCTTTACACATATATAGTGTAATATCATGGACAGTGAATCAGTAAACTGACTGTGCCTGTATAGGGCGAGATTTACTAAATGTACTTGAAAATAATATTTGTTTCCACTCACAGTGTGATGTTCTCGTGATGAGAAGAATTATAATGTTGCAAAAATTCTATCATCATCATCATCATCATCATCATCATCATCATCATCATCATCATCATCATCATCATCATCATCATCATCATCATCATCATCATCATCATCTACTAAATAAAATAAAAGATGTATATCCCTGCATCATGCCTGGGTATTAGGCATGCTGTTTGCGTCTATGTTACACCGTAGTCTTTTCCACTGCACATGTTGTTGATGACTGAGGATTATTGCTTGAAAATTACCATTTATATGTGGAGAACATTTAACCATCATTTGTGCATAAATAAAGTACTTGATGCACATTGCCCTCTACACCTAAGGATTACGAAGTGGTTATATTGTGTACCGAATACTCTCTGTGTTTCCATAAAGTACCTTAGATAAATGTATCCTATACCATATACCCGTCGGTCGGCATGTGCTACTGAACAGGTTCATAAGAAGGAAATATACACTGGGTTTATTCAGATAATAAAGGATCCCTCTGTGAGTCACAGACTATACTAGATTATATAGTCATGGTAAAGCTGAAGATGAAATTAATGTATATTTGAAAGAAGAGACTGGAAGATCTGAATAGAGGAGTCAGTGGAAGTTGTCGGCGTTGGCGTAAGAACAAGGAAAATAAAGAAAATGATAAGAAAGATTACATATTTTTTATTTTTCATTATAAGTTTGAAAAATTTTGAATTTTGTAACAATTATCTCATTTTCATTAAGATGAATTAAATCTCATGATACTCAGCCAATCAGCCGTGAGCCGCGCGTTCTCTTAGATCCCTCTTCACTGCCTTCACCAGGTGATACACGGCAGCTGCAACCGACACCACCAGCCCTACAGGCACCACAACAATCACCAGTCCGAGACCCAACACCTGGAAACATACCTGTAGGGCATACAGTCCCACCCCCTTCACTATCATCAAACTAATCCTACCCACTCTCACCCCCACCCTCTTGAGCTTCTTCCTCACCTTCTCACCCACTCTCAGCATGTTCATCCCACCCGCACAGTCAGGAGACTAATGACAGGTCAGCAAGTATCGCTCTGTCACTCAGTTGTGTGGAAATGCTGTCAGGATTCGAACCAGCGATTGAACAGCTAGTGCGATGAATATAACAGCACAATCAACCAACTGAGCTATAGAGGAGTCTAAATCTCTGCACTTTGGAAGGTGTATTTCAGCGTCTAAATCTCCATGACTTATTAAAATAAATTAAATATTGCGGGGCTTCGAACCAGCGCTTGCAACTGCGTGAGTACAGCAGCTTACCAAGTGAGCCATTTAGACACCCCATACTTCTATGTTTTGGAAGGTATATTTAAGCGTCTAATTCTGCAAGATTTGTAGTCATAAAGGTTATGACAATTATGGGACTCGACCCGGGGCCTACTGTATAAATTTTCAGTGACTCACCTCACCCACCATACAGTATTTTTTTTTTTTTTTAATTTATTTTTTTTACGTATCCGAATCTAGGTAAAGGCTCAGGGTCTATTTCTTGGGGGCAATGGCCCATCCCAAGGCCCAGTAGTCCTCCTACACCTCCACATGTCACCACTTCGGCGCTAACACCCACCGTCCATATTGAATACATGCTAGGTCTGTCTCATACAGGACTAGTGTACTGTTATTAGCGGGGGTACTTTTACGACATGTCGGCGGGTCATCCGGTAGATCATGAAAGTCTGCTTTTTAGTGGGTGCAAAACTGTACTTAAAGTATCTACGTTCCTGCCTTTACACATATATAGTGTAATATCATGGACAGTGAATCAGTAAACTGACTGTGCCTGTATAGGGCGAGATTTACTAAATGTACTTGAAAATAATATTTGTTTCCACTCACAGTGTGATGTTCTCGTGATGAGAAGAATTATAATGTTGCAAAAATTCCATCATCATCATCATCATCATCATCATCATCATCATCATCATCATCATCATCATCATCATCATCATCATCTACTAAATAAAATAAAAGATGTATATCCCTGCATCATGCCTGGGTATTAGGCATGCTGTTTGCGTCTATGTTACACCGTAGTCTTTTCCACTGCACATGTTGTTGATGACTGAGGATTATTGCTTGAAAATTACCATTTATATGTGGAGAACATTTAACCATCATTTGTGCATAAATAAAGTACTTGATGCACATTGCCCTCTACACCTAAGGATTACGAAGTGGTTATATTGTGTACCGAATACTCTGTGTGTTTCCATAAAGTACCTTAGATAAATGTATCCTATACCATATACCCGTCGGTCGGCATGTGCTACTGAACAGGTTCATAAGAAGGAAATATACACTGGGTTTATTCAGATAATAAAGGATCCCTCTGTGAGTCACAGACTATACTAGATTATATAGTCATGGTAAAGCTGAAGATGAAATTAATGTATATTTGAAAGAAGAGACTGGAAGATCTGAATAGAGGAGTCAGTGGAAGTTGTCGGCGTTGGCGTAAGAACAAGGAAAATAAAGAAAATGATAAGAAAGATTACATATTTTTTATTTTTCATTATAAGTTTGAAAAATTTTGAATTTTGTAACAATTATCTCATTTTCATTAAGATGAATTAAATCTCATGATACTCAGCCAATCAGCCGTGAGCCGCGCGTTCTCTTAGATCCCTCTTCACTGCCTTCACCAGGTGATACACGGCAGCTGCAACCGACACCACCAGCCCTACAGGCACCACAACAATCACCAGTCCGAGACCCAACACCTGGAAACATACCTGTAGGGCATACAGTCCCACCCCTTCACTATCATCAAACTAATCCTACCCACTCTCACCCCCACCCTCTTGAGCTTCTTCCTCACCTTCTCACCCACTCTCAGCATGTTCATCCCACCCGCACAGTCAGGAGACTAATGACAGGTCAGCAAGTATCGCTCTGTCACTCAGTTGTGTGGAAATGCTGTCAGGATTCGAACCAGCGATTGAACAGCTAGTGCGATGAATATAACAGCACAATCAACCAACTGAGCTATAGAGGAGTCTAAATCTCTGCACTTTGGAAGGTGTATTTCAGCGTCTAAATCTCCATGACTTATTAAAATAAATTAAATATTGCGGGGCTTCGAACCAGCGCTTGCAACTGCGTGAGTACAGCAGCTTACCAAGTGAGCCATTTAGACACCCCATACTTCTATGTTTTGGAAGGTATATTTAAGCGTCTAATTCTGCAAGATTTGTAGTCATAAAGGTTATGACAATTATGGGACTCGACCCGGGGCCTACTGTATAAATTTTCAGTGACTCACCTCACCCACCATACAGTATTTTTTTTTTTTTTTTTTTTTTTTTACGTATCCGAATCTAGGTAAAGGCTCAGGGTCTATTTCTTGGGGGCAATGGCCCATCCCAAGGCCCAGTAGTCCTCCTACACCTCCACATGTCACCACTTCGGCGCTAACACCCACCGTCCATATTGAATACATGCTAGGTCTGTCTCATACAGGACTAGTGTACTGTTATTAGCGGGGGTACTTTTACGACATGTCGGCGGGTCATCCGGTAGATCATGAAAGTCTGCTTTTTAGTGGGTGCAAAACTGTACTTAAAGTATCTACGTTCCTGCCTTTACACATATATAGTGTAATATCATGGACAGTGAATCAGTAAACTGACTGTGCCTGTATAGGGCGAGATTTACTAAATGTACTTGAAAATAATATTTGTTTCCACTCACAGTGTGATGTTCTCGTGATGAGAAGAATTATAATGTTGCAAAAAATCATCATCATCATCATCATCATCATCATCATCATCATCATCATCATCTACTAAATAAAATAAAAGATGTATATCCCTGCATCATGCCTGGGTATTAGGCATGCTGTTTGCGTCTATGTTACACCGTAGTCTTTTCCACTGCACATGTTGTTGATGACTGAGGATTATTGCTTGAAAATTACCATTTATATGTGGAGAACATTTAACCATCATTTGTGCATAAATAAAGTACTTGATGCACATTGCCCTCTACACCTAAGGATTACGAAGTGGTTATATTGTGTACCGAATACTCTCTGTGTTTCCATAAAGTACCTTAGATAAATGTATCCTATACCATATACCCGTCGGTCGGCATGTGCTACTGAACAGGTTCATAAGAAGGAAATATACACTGGGTTTATTCAGATAATAAAGGATCCCTCTGTGAGTCACAGACTATACTAGATTATATAGTCATGGTAAAGCTGAAGATGAAATTAATGTATATTTGAAAGAAGAGACTGGAAGATCTGAATAGAGGAGTCAGTGGAAGTTGTCGGCGTTGGCGTAAGAACAAGGAAAATAAAGAAAATGATAAGAAAGATTACATATTTTTTATTTTTCATTATAAGTTTGAAAAATTTTGAATTTTGTAACAATTATCTCATTTTCATTAAGATGAATTAAATCTCATGATACTCAGCCAATCAGCCGTGAGCCGCGCGTTCTCTTAGATCCCTCTTCACTGCCTTCACCAGGTGATACACGGCAGCTGCAACCGACACCACCAGCCCTACAGGCACCACAACAATCACCAGTCCGAGACCCAACACCTGGAAACATACCTGTAGGGCATACAGTCCCACCCCCTTCACTATCATCAAACTAATCCTACCCACTCTCACCCCCACCCTCTTGAGCTTCTTCCTCACCTTCTCACCCACTCTCAGCATGTTCATCCCACCCGCACAGTCAGGAGACTAATGACAGGTCAGCAAGTATCGCTCTGTCACTCAGTTGTGTGGAAATGCTGTCAGGATTCGAACCAGCGATTGAACAGCTAGTGCGATGAATATAACAGCACAATCAACCAACTGAGCTATAGAGGAGTCTAAATCTCTGCACTTTGGAAGGTGTATTTCAGCGTCTAAATCTCCATGACTTATTAAAATAAATTAAATATTGCGGGGCTTCGAACCAGCGCTTGCAACTGCGTGAGTACAGCAGCTTACCAAGTGAGCCATTTAGACACCCCATACTTCTATGTTTTGGAAGGTATATTTAAGCGTCTAATTCTGCAAGATTTGTAGTCATAAAGGTTATGACAATTATGGGACTCGACCCGGGGCCTACTGTATAAATTTTCAGTGACTCACCTCACCCACCATACAGTATTTTTTTTTTTTTTTTTTTTTTTTTTACGTATCCGAATCTAGGTAAAGGCTCAGGGTCTATTTCTTGGGGGCAATGGCCCATCCCAAGGCCCAGTAGTCCTCCTACACCTCCACATGTCACCACTTCGGTGCTAACACCCACCGTCCATATTGAATACATGCTAGGTCTGTCTCATACAGGACTAGTGTACTGTTATTAGCGGGGGTACTTTTACGACATGTCGGCGGGTCATCCGGTAGATCATGAAAGTCTGCTTTTTAGTGGGTGCAAAACTGTACTTAAAGTATCTACGTTCCTGCCTTTACACATATATAGTGTAATATCATGGACAGTGAATCAGTAAACTGACTGTGCCTGTATAGGGCGAGATTTACTAAATGTACTTGAAAATAATATTTGTTTCCACTCACAGTGTGATGTTCTCGTGATGAGAAGAATTATAATGTTGCAAAAATTCTATCATCATCATCATCATCATCATCATCATCATCATCATCATCATCATCTACTAAATAAAATAAAAGATGTATATCCCTGCATCATGCCTGGGTATTAGGCATGCTGTTTGCGTCTATGTTACACCGTAGTCTTTTCCACTGCACATGTTGTTGATGACTGAGGATTATTGCTTGAAAATTACCATTTATATGTGGAGAACATTTAACCATCATTTGTGCATAAATAAAGTACTTGATGCACATTGCCCTCTACACCTAAGGATTACGAAGTGGTTATATTGTGTACCGAATACTCTCTGTGTTTCCATAAAGTACCTTAGATAAATGTATCCTATACCATATACCCGTCGGTCGGCATGTGCTACTGAACAGGTTCATAAGAAGGAAATATACACTGGGTTTATTCAGATAATAAAGGATCCCTCTGTGAGTCACAGACTATACTAGATTATATAGTCATGGTAAAGCTGAAGATGAAATTAATGTATATTTGAAAGAAGAGACTGGAAGATCTGAATAGAGGAGTCAGTGGAAGTTGTCGGCGTTGGCGTAAGAACAAGGAAAATAAAGAAAATGATAAGAAAGATTACATATTTTTTATTTTTCATTATAAGTTTGAAAAATTTTGAATTTTGTAACAATTATCTCATTTTCATTAAGATGAATTAAATCTCATGATACTCAGCCAATCAGCCGTGAGCCGCGCGTTCTCTTAGATCCCTCTTCACTGCCTTCACCAGGTGATACACGGCAGCTGCAACCGACACCACCAGCCCTACAGGCACCACAACAATCACCAGTCCGAGACCCAACACCTGGAAACATACCTGTAGGGCATACAGTCCCACCCCCTTCACTATCATCAAACTAATCCTACCCACTCTCACCCCCACCCTCTTGAGCTTCTTCCTCACCTTCTCACCCACTCTCAGCATGTTCATCCCACCCGCACAGTCAGGAGACTAATGACAGGTCAGCAAGTATCGCTCTGTCACTCAGTTGTGTGGAAATGCTGTCAGGATTCGAACCAGCGATTGAACAGCTAGTGCGATGAATATAACAGCACAATCAACCAACTGAGCTATAGAGGAGTCTAAATCTCTGCACTTTGGAAGGTGTATTTCAGCGTCTAAATCTCCATGACTTATTAAAATAAATTAAATATTGCGGGGCTTCGAACCAGCGCTTGCAACTGCGTGAGTACAGCAGCTTACCAAGTGAGCCATTTAGACACCCCATACTTCTATGTTTTGGAAGGTATATTTAAGCGTCTAATTCTGCAAGATTTGTAGTCATAAAGGTTATGACAATTATGGGACTCGACCCGGGGCCTACTGTATAAATTTTCAGTGACTCACCTCACCCACCATACAGTATTTTTTTTTTTTTTTTTTTTTTTTTTACGTATCCGAATCTAGGTAAAGGCTCAGGGTCTATTTCTTGGGGGCAATGGCCCATCCCAAGGCCCAGTAGTCCTCCTACACCTCCACATGTCACCACTTCGGCGCTAACACCCACCGTCCATATTGAATACATGCTAGGTCTGTCTCATACAGGACTAGTGTACTGTTATTAGCGGGGGTACTTTTACGACATGTCGGCGGGTCATCCGGTAGATCATGAAAGTCTGCTTTTTAGTGGGTGCAAAACTGTACTTAAAGTATCTACGTTCCTGCCTTTACACATATATAGTGTAATATCATGGACAGTGAATCAGTAAACTGACTGTGCCTGTATAGGGCGAGATTTACTAAATGTACTTGAAAATAATATTTGTTTCCACTCACAGTGTGATGTTCTCGTGATGAGAAGAATTATAATGTTGAAAAATCATCATCATCATCATCATCATCATCATCATCATCATCATCATCATCATCATCATCATCATCATCTACTAAATAAAATAAAAGATGTATATCCCTGCATCATGCCTGGGTATTAGGCATGCTGTTTGCGTCTATGTTACACCGTAGTCTTTTCCACTGCACATGTTGTTGATGACTGAGGATTATTGCTTGAAAATTACCATTTATATGTGGAGAACATTTAACCATCATTTGTGCATAAATAAAGTACTTGATGCACATTGCCCTCTACACCTAAGGATTACGAAGTGGTTATATTGTGTACCGAATACTCTCTGTGTTTCCATAAAGTACCTTAGATAAATGTATCCTATACCATATACCCGTCGGTCGGCATGTGCTACTGAACAGGTTCATAAGAAGGAAATATACACTGGGTTTATTCAGATAATAAAGGATCCCTCTGTGAGTCACAGACTATACTAGATTATATAGTCATGGTAAAGCTGAAGATGAAATTAATGTATATTTGAAAGAAGAGACTGGAAGATCTGAATAGAGGAGTCAGTGGAAGTTGTCGGCGTTGGCGTAAGAACAAGGAAAATAAAGAAAATGATAAGAAAGATTACATATTTTTTATTTTTCATTATAAGTTTGAAAAATTTTGAATTTTGTAACAATTATCTCATTTTCATTAAGATGAATTAAATCTCATGATACTCAGCCAATCAGCCGTGAGCCGCGCGTTCTCTTAGATCCCTCTTCACTGCCTTCACCAGGTGATACACGGCAGCTGCAACCGACACCACCAGCCCTACAGGCACCACAACAATCACCAGTCCGAGACCCAACACCTGGAAACATACCTGTAGGGCATACAGTCCCACCCCTTCACTATCATCAAACTAATCCTACCCACTCTCACCCCCACCCTCTTGAGCTTCTTCCTCACCTTCTCACCCACTCTCAGCATGTTCATCCCACCCGCACAGTCAGGAGACTAATGACAGGTCAGCAAGTATCGCTCTGTCACTCAGTTGTGTGGAAATGCTGTCAGGATTCGAACCAGCGATTGAACAGCTAGTGCGATGAATATAACAGCACAATCAACCAACTGAGCTATAGAGGAGTCTAAATCTCTGCACTTTGGAAGGTGTATTTCAGCGTCTAAATCTCCATGACTTATTAAAATAAATTAAATATTGCGGGGCTTCGAACCAGCGCTTGCAACTGCGTGAGTACAGCAGCTTACCAAGTGAGCCATTTAGACACCCCATACTTCTATGTTTTGGAAGGTATATTTAAGCGTCTAATTCTGCAAGATTTGTAGTCATAAAGGTTATGACAATTATGGGACTCGACCCGGGGCCTACTGTATAAATTTTCAGTGACTCACCTCACCCACCATACAGTATTTTTTTTTTTTTTTTTTTTTTTTACGTATCCGAATCTAGGTAAAGGCTCAGGGTCTATTTCTTGGGGGCAATGGCCCATCCCAAGGCCCAGTAGTCCTCCTACACCTCCACATGTCACCACTTCGGTGCTAACACCCACCGTCCATATTGAATACATGCTAGGTCTGTCTCATACAGGACTAGTGTACTGTTATTAGCGGGGGTACTTTTACGACATGTCGGCGGGTCATCCGGTAGATCATGAAAGTCTGCTTTTTAGTGGGTGCAAAACTGTACTTAAAGTATCTACGTTCCTGCCTTTACACATATATAGTGTAATATCATGGACAGTGAATCAGTAAACTGACTGTGCCTGTATAGGGCGAGATTTACTAAATGTACTTGAAAATAATATTTGTTTCCACTCACAGTGTGATGTTCTCGTGATGAGAAGAATTATAATGTTGCAAAAATTCATCATCATCATCATCATCATCATCATCATCATCATCATCATCATCATCATCTACTAAATAAAATAAAAGATGTATATCCCTGCATCATGCCTGGGTATTAGGCATGCTGTTTGCGTCTATGTTACACCGTAGTCTTTTCCACTGCACATGTTGTTGATGACTGAGGATTATTGCTTGAAAATTACCATTTATATGTGGAGAACATTTAACCATCATTTGTGCATAAATAAAGTACTTGATGCACATTGCCCTCTACACCTAAGGATTACGAAGTGGTTATATTGTGTACCGAATACTCTTTGTGTGTTTCCATAAAGTACCTTAGATAAATGTATCCTATACCATATACCCGTCGGTCGGCATGTGCTACTGAACAGGTTCATAAGAAGGAAATATACACTGGGTTTATTCAGATAATAAAGGATCCCTCTGTGAGTCACAGACTATACTAGATTATATAGTCATGGTAAAGCTGAAGATGAAATTAATGTATATTTGAAAGAAGAGACTGGAAGATCTGAATAGAGGAGTCAGTGGAAGTTGTCGGCGTTGGCGTAAGAACAAGGAAAATAAAGAAAATGATAAGAAAGATTACATATTTTTTATTTTTCATTATAAGTTTGAAAAATTTTGAATTTTGTAACAATTATCTCATTTTCATTAAGATGAATTAAATCTCATGATACTCAGCCAATCAGCCGTGAGCCGCGCGTTCTCTTAGATCCCTCTTCACTGCCTTCACCAGGTGATACACGGCAGCTGCAACCGACACCACCAGCCCTACAGGCACCACAACAATCACCAGTCCGAGACCCAACACCTGGAAACATACCTGTAGGGCATACAGTCCCACCCCCTTCACTATCATCAAACTAATCCTACCCACTCTCACCCCCACCCTCTTGAGCTTCTTCCTCACCTTCTCACCCACTCTCAGCATGTTCATCCCACCCGCACAGTCAGGAGACTAATGACAGGTCAGCAAGTATCGCTCTGTCACTCAGTTGTGTGGAAATGCTGTCAGGATTCGAACCAGCGATTGAACAGCTAGTGCGATGAATATAACAGCACAATCAACCAACTGAGCTATAGAGGAGTCTAAATCTCTGCACTTTGGAAGGTGTATTTCAGCGTCTAAATCTCCATGACTTATTAAAATAAATTAAATATTGCGGGGCTTCGAACCAGCGCTTGCAACTGCGTGAGTACAGCAGCTTACCAAGTGAGCCATTTAGACACCCCATACTTCTATGTTTTGGAAGGTATATTTAAGCGTCTAATTCTGCAAGATTTGTAGTCATAAAGGTTATGACAATTATGGGACTCGACCCGGGGCCTACTGTATAAATTTTCAGTGACTCACCTCACCCACCATACAGTATTTTTTTTTTTTAATTTATTTATTTTTTTTACGTATCCGAATCTAGGTAAAGGCTCAGGGTCTATTTCTTGGGGGCAATGGCCCATCCCAAGGCCCAGTAGTCCTCCTACACCTCCACATGTCACCACTTCGGCGCTAACACCCACCGTCCATATTGAATACATGCTAGGTCTGTCTCATACAGGACTAGTGTACTGTTATTAGCGGGGGTACTTTTACGACATGTCGGCGGGTCATCCGGTAGATCATGAAAGTCTGCTTTTTAGTGGGTGCAAAACTGTACTTAAAGTATCTACGTTCCTGCCTTTACACATATATAGTGTAATATCATGGACAGTGAATCAGTAAACTGACTGTGCCTGTATAGGGCGAGATTTACTAAATGTACTTGAAAATAATATTTGTTTCCACTCACAGTGTGATGTTCTCGTGATGAGAAGAATTATAATGTTGCAAAAATTCTATCATCATCATCATCATCATCATCATCATCATCATCATCATCATCATCATCATCATCATCTACTAAATAAAATAAAAGATGTATATCCCTGCATCATGCCTGGGTATTAGGCATGCTGTTTGCGTCTATGTTACACCGTAGTCTTTTCCACTGCACATGTTGTTGATGACTGAGGATTATTGCTTGAAAATTACCATTTATATGTGGAGAACATTTAACCATCATTTGTGCATAAATAAAGTACTTGATGCACATTGCCCTCTACACCTAAGGATTACGAAGTGGTTATATTGTGTACCGAATACTCTCTGTGTTTCCATAAAGTACCTTAGATAAATGTATCCTATACCATATACCCGTCGGTCGGCATGTGCTACTGAACAGGTTCATAAGAAGGAAATATACACTGGGTTTATTCAGATAATAAAGGATCCCTCTGTGAGTCACAGACTATACTAGATTATATAGTCATGGTAAAGCTGAAGATGAAATTAATGTATATTTGAAAGAAGAGACTGGAAGATCTGAATAGAGGAGTCAGTGGAAGTTGTCGGCGTTGGCGTAAGAACAAGGAAAATAAAGAAAATGATAAGAAAGATTACATATTTTTTATTTTTCATTATAAGTTTGAAAAATTTTGAATTTTGTAACAATTATCTCATTTTCATTAAGATGAATTAAATCTCATGATACTCAGCCAATCAGCCGTGAGCCGCGCGTTCTCTTAGATCCCTCTTCACTGCCTTCACCAGGTGATACACGGCAGCTGCAACCGACACCACCAGCCCTACAGGCACCACAACAATCACCAGTCCGAGACCCAACACCTGGAAACATACCTGTAGGGCATACAGTCCCACCCCTTCACTATCATCAAACTAATCCTACCCACTCTCACCCCCACCCTCTTGAGCTTCTTCCTCACCTTCTCACCCACTCTCAGCATGTTCATCCCACCCGCACAGTCAGGAGACTAATGACAGGTCAGCAAGTATCGCTCTGTCACTCAGTTGTGTGGAAATGCTGTCAGGATTCGAACCAGCGATTGAACAGCTAGTGCGATGAATATAACAGCACAATCAACCAACTGAGCTATAGAGGAGTCTAAATCTCTGCACTTTGGAAGGTGTATTTCAGCGTCTAAATCTCCATGACTTATTAAAATAAATTAAATATTGCGGGGCTTCGAACCAGCGCTTGCAACTGCGTGAGTACAGCAGCTTACCAAGTGAGCCATTTAGACACCCCATACTTCTATGTTTTGGAAGGTATATTTAAGCGTCTAATTCTGCAAGATTTGTAGTCATAAAGGTTATGACAATTATGGGACTCGACCCGGGGCCTACTGTATAAATTTTCAGTGACTCACCTCACCCACCATACAGTATTTTTTTTTTTTTTTTTTTTTTTTTTTTTTTTTTTTTTTACGTATCCGAATCTAGGTAAAGGCTCAGGGTCTATTTCTTGGGGGCAATGGCCCATCCCAAGGCCCAGTAGTCCTCCTACACCTCCACATGTCACCACTTCGGTGCTAACACCCACCGTCCATATTGAATACATGCTAGGTCTGTCTCATACAGGACTAGTGTACTGTTATTAGCGGGGGTACTTTTACGACATGTCGGCGGGTCATCCGGTAGATCATGAAAGTCTGCTTTTTAGTGGGTGCAAAACTGTACTTAAAGTATCTACGTTCCTGCCTTTACACATATATAGTGTAATATCATGGACAGTGAATCAGTAAACTGACTGTGCCTGTATAGGGCGAGATTTACTAAATGTACTTGAAAATAATATTTGTTTCCACTCACAGTGTGATGTTCTCGTGATGAGAAGAATTATAATGTTGCAAAAATTCTATCATCATCATCATCATCATCATCATCATCATCATCATCATCATCATCATCATCATCATCATCATCATCATCATCATCATCATCATCTACTAAATAAAATAAAAGATGTATATCCCTGCATCATGCCTGGGTATTAGGCATGCTGTTTGCGTCTATGTTACACCGTAGTCTTTTCCACTGCACATGTTGTTGATGACTGAGGATTATTGCTTGAAAATTACCATTTATATGTGGAGAACATTTAACCATCATTTGTGCATAAATAAAGTACTTGATGCACATTGCCCTCTACACCTAAGGATTACGAAGTGGTTATATTGTGTACCGAATACTCTGTGTGTTTCCATAAAGTACCTTAGATAAATGTATCCTATACCATATACCCGTCGGTCGGCATGTGCTACTGAACAGGTTCATAAGAAGGAAATATACACTGGGTTTATTCAGATAATAAAGGATCCCTCTGTGAGTCACAGACTATACTAGATTATATAGTCATGGTAAAGCTGAAGATGAAATTAATGTATATTTGAAAGAAGAGACTGGAAGATCTGAATAGAGGAGTCAGTGGAAGTTGTCGGCGTTGGCGTAAGAACAAGGAAAATAAAGAAAATGATAAGAAAGATTACATATTTTTTATTTTTCATTATAAGTTTGAAAAATTTTGAATTTTGTAACAATTATCTCATTTTCATTAAGATGAATTAAATCTCATGATACT
>NW_027643279.1:0-4995 GCF_032717465.1 Coenobita brevimanus | reverse complement strand
CAGCCAATCAGCCGTGAGCCGCGCGTTCTCTTAGATCCCTCTTCACTGCCTTCACCAGGTGATACACGGCAGCTGCAACCGACACCACCAGCCCTACAGGCACCACAACAATCACCAGTCCGAGACCCAACACCTGGAAACATACCTGTAGGGCATACAGTCCCACCCCTTCACTATCATCAAACTAATCCTACCCACTCTCACCCCCACCCTCTTGAGCTTCTTCCTCACCTTCTCACCCACTCTCAGCATGTTCATCCCACCCGCACAGTCAGGAGACTAATGACAGGTCAGCAAGTATCGCTCTGTCACTCAGTTGTGTGGAAATGCTGTCAGGATTCGAACCAGCGATTGAACAGCTAGTGCGATGAATATAACAGCACAATCAACCAACTGAGCTATAGAGGAGTCTAAATCTCTGCACTTTGGAAGGTGTATTTCAGCGTCTAAATCTCCATGACTTATTAAAATAAATTAAATATTGCGGGGCTTCGAACCAGCGCTTGCAACTGCGTGAGTACAGCAGCTTACCAAGTGAGCCATTTAGACACCCCATACTTCTATGTTTTGGAAGGTATATTTAAGCGTCTAATTCTGCAAGATTTGTAGTCATAAAGGTTATGACAATTATGGGACTCGACCCGGGGCCTACTGTATAAATTTTCAGTGACTCACCTCACCCACCATACAGTATTTTTATTTTTTTATTTATTTTTTTTTTTTACGTATCCGAATCTAGGTAAAGGCTCAGGGTCTATTTCTTGGGGGCAATGGCCCATCCCAAGGCCCAGTAGTCCTCCTACACCTCCACATGTCACCACTTCGGCGCTAACACCCACCGTCCATATTGAATACATGCTAGGTCTGTCTCATACAGGACTAGTGTACTGTTATTAGCGGGGGTACTTTTACGACATGTCGGCGGGTCATCCGGTAGATCATGAAAGTCTGCTTTTTAGTGGGTGCAAAACTGTACTTAAAGTATCTACGTTCCTGCCTTTACACATATATAGTGTAATATCATGGACAGTGAATCAGTAAACTGACTGTGCCTGTATAGGGCGAGATTTACTAAATGTACTTGAAAATAATATTTGTTTCCACTCACAGTGTGATGTTCTCGTGATGAGAAGAATTATAATGTTGCAAAAATTCTATCATCATCATCATCATCATCATCATCATCATCATCATCATCATCATCATCATCATCATCATCATCATCTACTAAATAAAATAAAAGATGTATATCCCTGCATCATGCCTGGGTATTAGGCATGCTGTTTGCGTCTATGTTACACCGTAGTCTTTTCCACTGCACATGTTGTTGATGACTGAGGATTATTGCTTGAAAATTACCATTTATATGTGGAGAACATTTAACTATCATTTGTGCATAAATAAAGTACTTGATGCACATTGCCCTCTACACCTAAGGATTACGAAGTGGTTATATTGTGTACCGAATACTCTGTGTGTTTCCATAAAGTACCTTAGATAAATGTATCCTATACCATATACCCGTCGGTCGGCATGTGCTACTGAACAGGTTCATAAGAAGGTAATATACACTGGGTTTATTCAGATAATAAAGGATCCTTCTGTGAGTCACAGACTATACTAGATTATATAGTCATGGTAAAGCTGAAGATGAAATTAATGTATATTTGAAAGAAGAGACTGGAAGATCTGAATAGAGGAGTCAGTGGAAGTTGTCGGCGTTGGCGTAAGAACAAGGAAAATAAAGAAAATGATAAGAAAGATTACATATTTTTTATTTTTCATTATAAGTTTGAAAAATTTTGAATTTTGTAACAATTATCTCATTTTCATTAAGATGAATTAAATCTCATGATACTCAGCCAATCAGCCGTGAGCCGCGCGTTCTCTTAGATCCCTCTTCACTGCCTTCACCAGGTGATACACGGCAGCTGCAACCGACACCACCAGCCCTACAGGCACCACAACAATCACCAGTCCGAGACCCAACACCTGGAAACATACCTGTAGGGCATACAGTCCCACCCCTTCACTATCATCAAACTAATCCTACCCACTCTCACCCCCACCCTCTTGAGCTTCTTCCTCACCTTCTCACCCACTCTCAGCATGTTCATCCCACCCGCACAGTCAGGAGACTAATGACAGGTCAGCAAGTATCGCTCTGTCACTCAGTTGTGTGGAAATGCTGTCAGGATTCGAACCAGCGATTGAACAGCTAGTGCGATGAATATAACAGCACAATCAACCAACTGAGCTATAGAGGAGTCTAAATCTCTGCACTTTGGAAGGTGTATTTCAGCGTCTAAATCTCCATGACTTATTAAAATAAATTAAATATTGCGGGGCTTCGAACCAGCGCTTGCAACTGCGTGAGTACAGCAGCTTACCAAGTGAGCCATTTAGACACCCCATACTTCTATGTTTTGGAAGGTATATTTAAGCGTCTAATTCTGCAAGATTTGTAGTCATAAAGGTTATGACAATTATGGGACTCGACCCGGGGCCTACTGTATAAATTTTCAGTGACTCACCTCACCCACCATACAGTATTTTTTTTATTTATTTATTTATTTTTTTTACGTGTCCGAATCTAGGTAAAGGCTCAGGGTCTATTTCTTGGGGGCAATGGCCCATCCCAAGGCCCAGTAGTCCTCCTACACCTCCACATGTCACCACTTCGGCGCTAACACCCACCGTCCATATTGAATACATGCTAGGTCTGTCTCATACAGGACTAGTGTACTGTTATTAGCGGGGGTACTTTTACGACATGTCGGCGGGTCATCCGGTAGATCATGAAAGTCTGCTTTTTAGTGGGTGCAAAACTGTACTTAAAGTATCTACGTTCCTGCCTTTACACATATATAGTGTAATATCATGGACAGTGAATCAGTAAACTGACTGTGCCTGTATAGGGCGAGATTTACTAAATGTACTTGAAAATAATATTTGTTTCCACTCACAGTGTGATGTTCTCGTGATGAGAAGAATTATAATGTTGCAAAAATTCTATCATCATCATCATCATCATCATCATCATCATCATCATCATCATCATCATCATCATCATCTATCTATCTATCTATCTATAGCCCGACGCCCTAATCCCGCAAAGGGTGGCCGCAGACAAAACGCCTCCAAGTCACTCTGTCACCCACTATTTGACTCCCCTCCCCCAACTCACCCCTCCCTCATATACCTCTCAACTCCATCCCTCCACCTCACCCTCGGTCTACCCCTCCCTCTCCCTCCCTCCACCTCACCTACATACACCCTCTTAGTCAGTCTTTCATTCTCCATCCTCTCCACATGTCCAAACCACCTCAGTGTATTTCTCCTAATCTTTTCAACCACATCCACATCTACCCCACAACGTTCCTTCACTTCTTCATTCGTCAACCTGTCCCTCCATGTCACTCCACATGCTCCTCTCAAGTAACTCATTTCCACTGCTCTCACTCTTGACTTGTTCCCCTCTTGCAAGGTCCACGCCTCATCTACTAAATAAAATAAAAGATGTATATCCCTGCATCATGCCTGGGTATTAGGCATGCTGTTTGCGTCTATGTTACACCGTAGTCTTTTCCACTGCACATGTTGTTGATGACTGAGGATTATTGCTCGAAAATTACCATTTATATGTGGAGAACATTTAACTATCATTTGTGCATAAATAAAGTACTTGATGCACATTGTCCTCTACACCTAAGGATTACGAAGTGGTTATATTGTGTACCGAATACTCTCTGTGTTTCCATAAAGTACCTTAGATAAATGTATCCTATACCATATACCCGTCGGTCGGCATGTGCTACTGAACAGGTTCATAAGAAGGAAATATACACTGGGTTTATTCAGATAATAAAGGATCCCTCTGTGAGTCACAGACTATACTAGATTATATAGTCATGGTAAAGCTGAAGATGAAATTAATGTATATTTGAAACAAGAGACTGGAAGATCTGAATAGAGGAGTCAGTGGAAGTTGTCGGCGTTGGCGTAAGAACAAGGAAAATAAAGAAAATGAAAAGAAAGATTACATATTTTTTATTTTTCATTATAAGTTTGAAAAATTTTGAATTTTGTAACAATTATCTCATTTTCATTAAGATGAATTAAATCTCATGATACTCAGCCAATCAGCCATGAGCCGCGCGTTCTCTTAGATCCCTCTTCACTGCCTTCACCAGGTGATACACGGCAGCTGCAACCGACACCACCAGCCCTACAGGCACCACAACAATCACCAGTCCGAGACCCAACACCTGGAAACATACCTGTAGGGCATACAGTCCCACCCCCTTCACTATCATCAAACTAATCCTACCCACTCTCACCCCCACCCTCTTGAGCTCCTTCCTCACCTTCTCACCCACTCTCAG
Organism: Coenobita brevimanus; assembly: GCF_032717465.1. NCBI lineage: Eukaryota > Metazoa > Arthropoda > Malacostraca > Decapoda > Coenobitidae > Coenobita > Coenobita brevimanus. The sequence continues at coordinate 610 of NW_027643279.1, read as the reverse complement.
CATCTTCATCCCACCTGCACAGTCAGGGGACTAATGACAGGTCAGCAAGTATCGCTCTGTCACTCAGTTGTGTGGAAATGCTGTCAGGATTCGAACCAGCGATTGAACAGCTAGTGCGATGAATATAACAGCACAATCAACCAACTGAGCTATAGAGGAGTCTAAATCTCTGCACTTTGGAAGGTGTATTTCAGCGTCTAAATCTCCATGACTTATTAAAATAAATTAAATATTGCGGGGATTCGAACCAGCGCTTGCAACTGCGTGAGTACAGCAGCTTACCAAGTGAGCCATTTAGACACCCCACACTTCTATGTTTTGGAAGGTATATTTAAGCGTCTAATTCTGCAAGATTTGAAGTCATAAAGGTTATGACAATTATGGGACTCGACCCGGGGCCTACTGTATAAATTTTCAGTGACTCACCTCACCCACCATACAGTATTTTTTTTTTTTTTTTTTTTTTTTTTACGTGTCCGAAACTGGGCAAAGGCTCAGGGTCTATTTCTTGGGGGCAATGGCCCATCCCAAGGCCCAGTAGTCCTCCTACACCTCCACATGTCACCACTTCGGCGCTAACACCCACCGTCCATATTGAATACATGCTAGG
>NW_027643278.1:87500-124263 GCF_032717465.1 Coenobita brevimanus | reverse complement strand
AAATTGGGCCAAGGCCCTGGCTGTAGGCCCCCCATTTTTTTTACAATCTTTTTTTCGCCATAACTCCTCTTTCAAATTCGTCATATCGACATGAAACCAAACCATATTTCAAATCTGCATCAAATAACGTGCCTCATTACATCAGTGAGGGGGCCACCTCCCAGTTAGAGGTAGGGGTAAGTCAAAATCAGGTGGGTGGAGCCTAAAATTTCAAATGGACATAAAATTAAATTTTCACCCGACTTACTCAAAATTTGGATATTGTTACATCTTTGACTAGATATCCTGTTGTTTTAGGCATATGTCAGCACTAAAATGACTGCCGGGGACGGGTTTATGCTTTGCCTTGGCACCGCTTCTTGTTGGTGCTGTAAGAGAACAGGTTATATCGTAGCTCATTGTTATAAGAGACTACAGAGATGAACGAGGACACCAGAAGTGATAGTAGATCGCCTTTCACTGATCGTTCAGGGGTAAGTTACTGTACTTATCACAAAAGCCATTATCATTCCACAAGCAGAATGCCATGCCTTTGTCAATACACAGTCAGTGGAAACCCTTATCACAGCCAGAACCATCAGAATCCTCCATAACGACAAAATTCTGAGCTCCCAATATGCCAAATTGGTCCTCTGACAAACTTATCTGTAGTTATCTTAGGTAATTGTGAAGGTATCCCTACATTATTTTTTGTGGACTCTGAGACTATTGCGAGCTTAACATCTGAGTCCTCCCTAAACAGGGCTAAAAAAAGGATTCAAACGGGTTTGGATCCTTTGAGCCTCCTGACATTCACCTCTGTGGTGTTGAGGGCTCAGAATTTTTTTTGTGAAGGTCAAGGAAACTCTTGAGATACAACTCGATGAGTTAGTAAAACCTTTCACAGCTGAGTTTTATGTCACAAACAAACTCCAGGATCCTGCAGATGTTTTGACTGGTACTGACACCATGGCTCAGTAATGTAATAAACTGATACCTGCTTGTCGTATTTCAGTAAAGGGACTTTATATATCAGGCATGAATTGCCCACACCCCTGTCCTATCCCAGGCAAATTCGTTCACACAGTCAGCTTCATAACCCCACAGCCACCAACATAGAGTAATGAGGATGAGTTAGTGCCAGTATCTCATGACACATCCTCTAACAGTGACTTTAGACGGATGACTCATCTACGTCTCATGTTTAACTACTTCAAAGAGTATGAATGATACATTGCAACACGCAAAGATGAGACGAGCAGTGACAAAATGGTGGACAATTTGTTGCCACCTGAATCCAGGAAAGGCTCTGTTGCAGTGTTGTACTATGGATGCGAAAAGAAGGAGTCAGCATTCTCTTCCGTGTTGGAACTAAATGTCAGGCGCTTTCACTAAAGCTTAAAAGTGCGAGGCTTGGCTACTTCTTGGTATACCCATCGGCCATAACGGTGTAAAGCCAGTATATACCATTCTCTGAAACTGCTATGGATGATGATGATGAGGAGGAGAGAGGAGGATTTACCTGGTGTATTTACTACTATGAAAAAATCTACGGGTTATGCTACAACTCCTTCAGCTGACTCTCCTTACAAGTAGAACTGGGCTGACTTCCCTCCAGTGTAAAGAACAATTAATTAATCTTTTCCAGACCAATAGACATGTTGTGGTCTTACCTGATGAACATATGGGGAAGACAAGTTTGGTAAAACACCACACTGAATCAACTCTCAGTATTCAACCAGTTATTGTTTCGGCCTACAGATTACTCAATAACTTATGGAAAGACACTGACGAGATAGTGCAGGATAAAGCTTCATAAGGACATCACTACAACTACTCCATCAATACATGGCTAATAGTTCGTTTTCCCTAGTCTTCAAGAAAGGAGGTGAGTTTAGACCCGCAGTTGACTATCATAAACTCTGTCACTGTACCCGATCGATTTCCGTTACCAGTCTTAATAGATTTATTGAACATTACTTCATTTTTGCCCCCCGTGGGCAGCCACCTTGTCGTGGTGGAGGGCTTGCGTGGATCCCACAAGCCTGCCCTTTTGTGGATATAACGACATCTGGCAGGGTCTCCCATGCGCGGTAGGGTTGTGGGGTGAAGGGTCTGACTAAGCACCACCCGAAATGTAGTGTTTTTCACCGGTATGGGTCATCGGTTCCGCCCTCCAGAGGGATCGCGTCAGTGCTGCCTCCTGAGTTGGTTGGTTTGGTATCTGGGCTGAGGGGTGTTGGGAAGGGGGTCTTTTGCACTGGTGGGAGCAAACTTTCGAATCACGGGGTGTCCTTTTTGGGACACCTTCTCTGGGATTCGAGGTACCCCGCTTCCCATCAGACCACGCTGGGCCAGTCCCCTCACTCCTTGGTAGGCGGATTCCCTTGGCTCCTGGTGCCAATTTATTTTCACTAATGAATATTATATGGATACAGTGACACAATTCTTTACCCACTAGTGTGGTCGGTGACCAGCCGCATCAATGAGTTGGCATCACCTGAAGTCACTCTCTGGCCAATGACCCTGTTCCCCCAGGGTCATCTGCCAAGGCTGCAAATGAAGATGCCCTTCCTATTGAGGTGTTACCTGGTGTTTTTGTTAATAACTGTTACACAAACTACATAGTCCTTAAAATGGATAATGGTACTTCCTTCCGGAACTCCTGAATTGTTTTCAGATTCAGCCAGGTAGTCTAGTTTCAGCATGTGGATTTACCCCCAAGGTCTCTTTGCAGGGTGATGGTTCTCTATTGCTTGAAGCCAGGAACGAAGAGGAGAGTTCATGCATCCAGTCCCTAACTATGGTCGCTGGTTATCACTGTATCTGCCTTTCTCATCACTTGGTCCTAAACCAGTCCCGAGGGGTTGTGTATTCTCGTGACTTGATCTCATTATTCCTGATCCTTCCCTCTTAGAGGGGCTGGCTCCTCAGGGTGTTGTAGTAGTACAGAGAATTGTGAAGAAGAGTTGATGGGGTTTTAACCCCCACGCCCACTCTTATCTTGACATTTGACCGTCTTACCTTGCCGGAGGTTATCACTAAGCTGCATGGTGGAAGCTAAAGGTTAAACCTTATATTCCCCGACCTAGAAGATGCTATTATTGTCAAAGATTTGGTCATGTCCGCCGTTCTTGCAGGCGGGAAGCGTCTGGCCTTCCTGAGGTCTTTGGAAATTGTGGTGGAATTTCTCATGGTATGGATGATTGTTCTCAACCCTCTAAATGTTTGAACTGTGGAGGAGCACATACGGCCTCCTCAAGGGATTGCGAAGTATACAAATATGAATATGAGATTATTTCCATCCGAACGAAGGAGAAAATTTCCTTTTCTGAGGCAAAGGCCAGGGTTAGAGAGCGGTTCATTCGCCCTGGGGTTACCTTTGCTGCTGCGTTGTTTCGCCCTAAGGCTTCTCGGCAGGTGCCCCTACCATCACACAATGCCCCATCAAATTCTCAGGGTTCTATTTCCCGGCCTTCTTGGCTGGGGGGTTCCACCGAGGGAATGCAGCCTGGAAGTGGCTGTACTTCTTCCGAGGAGGTGCCTCCTGTCTCTGGGGGTGTCCCCTCTGTGGTGATACTTCCAGCATCTGGGAGTGCCTCCCCCATCCCAGTTCCTCCAGTTCCTCCTGTGACAAACACCTGTGTCGATGCTACACCTTGCTTTGACACATCCAAAACTCCCAATGTCCTTCCTGTGAATCCTTGTCCTGACATATCCAAAAAAAAACAGCGTCTCTCATACTTCTGTATCAGCTGCTACTCCCGTACCGACTGCTGCTCCTGTACCATCTGCCCACTCTGCTACTGTTGCTCACTCTTCTTTACAGTGTGGCAATATAGTTTCTAATGCTTTAAGTTCTGGTGCAGAGATGGAGGTTGCATCTGCCAACTTCAAACGAGTGAGGAGTGAGGAGTTTTTGGGTGACTCCCCTCCTTCTAAGGTTCAAACTTCTGTACTGCATGAGGATTCTGAGAGGGCTCTTCGCTCGACACCTCAGCCAGTGGTGGCGTCTAAGTCTGTGGGTGTTCATGATGGCCCTTCTAGGATTCCCGTCCCTGCCTCTTCCTCAGGTGTGGTGGGGCCTGGGTCTTTAGATACTCATAGGGCTCAGTCGTTTGCTCCCTCTGATCCGTCACCCAGCGGCCAACCTTTGGTTGATTTGGTTGGGGGGGGATTCGGTTGGCCCCGAGGTACCAGCTGAACCCTCACATGGGTGTGCGGACGGGGCACGTGGGTCTTCCAAGAAGGTCTCTGCGTCGGACTCATTCTGGCGATGGGGAGGACATGTCTCGGGGTAAGGGTACTTCCAACCATGGAAGCTCTAAATTTTCATTTCCTTCTCGGTTGGTGAGGCAGAGCTCCACGCCTAGGAAGAAGGGCTTTCACTCCTTCCCAACGAGGTTGCTACATAGCTTTCTAAGTTCATAATATTTAATACTAATCACCTCTGTGGCGGGGGACACCCCCCTGTGGTGGGGGGACACAATCTTGCCACACTATGGGGTGGTACTACTACTCTGCGGCCAGGTTGTGTTAGGAAGAATACTGCCACCGTATTCCCTGCGTGTCGTAAAAGGCGACTAAAAGGGGTGGGGTGAGGGTTCTAGGGACCCCTCCTCTGTTTTTTAGTTCCTAAAAAGAGACAGGCCAGAGAAAGGGATGGGGGATGGAGTTATCCCCGTACCCTGAAGATTGGGTCTATGAATGTGAGTGGATGTAGTACAATTGAGGCTAAAAGGGAGAAGATTGGAAGAATGTTTGTGAGAAGAAAGTTGGATGTGTTAGCTTTGAGTGAAACGAAGATGAAAGGGAAGGGTGAGTCTATGTTTGGAAGTGTGACTGGAAGATTGTCAGGTGTTGATAGAGGAAGGGCAAAAGAAGGTGTGGTCTTGTTAGTGAGTCCAGAAGTAAAGTAGTGTGTGATTGAATGGAAGGAGGTGTCATCGAGACTGATGTGGGTGATAGCGAAATTTGAACGTGAGTTGTGGGTGTTTGTGAGTGCATATGGGCCTGGTAGTGAAAGGGATGAAGGAGAAAGGGAGTCTTTCTGGAATGATGTTGATGAGTGTCTGCAGAGTTTTGGAGCGAATGTGAATGTGGTAATGATGGAAGATCTGAATGCTAGAGTGGGAAATGTAGCAGTTGAAGGTGTAGTTGGTATGCATGGTGTGCCTGGAAGAAATGAAAATGGGGAACGAATGATAGCGATGTGTGTTGAGCGAGAGATGGTGATGGGAAATACGCTGTTTGAGAAGAAAGATATTTATAAGTATACATGGGTGTGACAGAGAGGGTGGAAGGGTTGTTGATAGAGCTTTGATGGACTATGTTGTTGTGTCTAGGAATGCAATAGGAATTTTGTTGGATGTGAGAGTTCTGAGAGGGAGAGAGTGGTGGTATGTCTGACCACTACCTGGTGGAGAGAGAAAGTTAAGAGTAGGTAAGAGATGGGTGAGAGCTAGGAGGGTTAGGTGTGGCAGGGAGGTTTTGAAAGTGAGTGAGTTGGATAAAAGAGTGAAAAAGATAGAGTATCAGGAAAAATTGAAAGATGAGTGGAACACACTGAAAGATCAGGAAAATGGCAGTGTGGAGGAGGAATGGCAGTTGTTTAAGAGTGCTGTGGTGGGGCATGCAGAAGAGGTGTGTGGTGTGAGACGTGTGAGTGGTGGTGTAAGAAAAGGAAGTGAATGGTGGTGCGAGGAAGTAAGTATGGCTGTGGCTGAGAAGAGACGTGCATATGAAGTGTGGCTGCAGAGGAAGGATGAGATGTCATATGAAAGGTATAAGGAAAAGAGGAATAGGGCGAGAAGGGCTGTGCTTGATGCTAAAGTGGCAGCAGATGAGAGGTGGGGTAGGCTGCGTACAGAGAATTTTCAACAGAATAAGAAAATGTTTTGGAAGGAGGTGAAAAGGGTGCGAAAGGGAGATTCTGGGAAGGAAGAACCAGTAAAAGCAGAGGATGGAAGGATGTTAATTGAGATGGATGCAGTAAGGAAGAGATGGGCAGAGTATTTTGAAAGATTGTTAAATGTAGAGGAGGAAAGGGTGGCTGAGATTGTGGCAGATGGAAGGGTGCAAGGAATAAAAGTGTTGGGAGAGTTGAATGATTTTTTCATCACGAAGGAGGAAGTGGAGAAGGCAGTAAAGGAGATGAAAACAGGGAAAGCTGCAGGTATGGATGGGTGTTCTGTGGAATGCCTGAAAGGTGATGGAGTGACCATTGTTGACTGGTTAGTAAGATTGTTGAATGTGTGCTTTGTGAAAGGTATGGTGCCAATTGACTGAGCAAGTGCTTGTGTGGTCCCGTTGTATAAAGGCCAGGGTGATAAGTATGAATGTACTAGCTTTAGGGGTATAAGTCTGTTGAGTGTTGTAGGTAAGGTTTATGGTAGAGTGTTAATTGTTAGAGTTAGAGAGGGTACAGAGGGAGTGATCGGTGAAGAGCAGTGCGGCTTTATGAGAGGGAGGAGATGTGTGGATCAGGTGTTTGCTGTGAGACAAGTGTGTGAAAAGTATTTAGCAAAAGGCAAGGATGTATTTTGGGCATTCATGGATTTAGAGAAAGCGTATGATAGAATTGATAGGAAGGCTTTTTGGACTGTTTTAAGATTGTATGGACTTGATGGTAAGTTACTAAAAGGGGTGAAAAGTTTTTATGTAAATAGTAGAGCGTGTGTAAGAGTGGGAAATGCTGTGAGTGACTGGTTTCCTGTGAGAGTTGGGCTGCAACAGGGATGTGTGATGTCGCCTTGGTTGTTTAATATTTATATGGATGGTGTTGTAAAGGAGGTGAATGCAAGAGTTTTAGGTGGAGGTCTGAGTCTGGTGAATGTTGATGGTGGAGAGTGGAATCTGAAGCAGCTGCTGTTTGCAGATGATACTGCACTGGTGGCTGATTCAGAGAAGAGATTGAGACAGTTGGTAGAGGAGTTTGGAAGGGTGTGTGAAAGGAGGAAATTGAAAGTAAATGAGAATAAGAGTAAAGTGATGAAGTGTACAAGGTTGGTAGATGGTAGGGAGATGAATATAGCTTTGAATGGCGAGTTGCTTGAGGAAGTAGAGTGTTTTAAATATCTAGGGTCACATGTTGCTGTGGATGGAAGAATAGATGCAGAAGTGAAGTTTAGAATAAAAGAAGTAGGAAAGGTGCTGGGAGGAATGAAAAAAGTGTTTAAATGTCGTTCGCTTAGAATGGGTGTAAAGAGAAGGTTGTATGAGGGTGTTGTGGTACCGACGCGTTATACGGGGTTGAAACATGGAATATGGGTGTAGCAGAGAGGAAAAGTTTGAATGTAATGGAGATGAGGTGTCTGAGGAGTATTTTTTTTTTTTTTATGCGAGGAAGAAGGAACCAAAGGCCATGGCCCGCAGTAACAGTTCCCTCCAAGAGAAAAACAAAATACAAAAGAGCCAAATTCAAGATCCGATAATTTTGAGATGCCTGGACACACTGCGTTTGAAAGACTGGAGATCATAGGCAGCAGGAAATACAGATAGAGGGAGACAGTTCCAGAGCTGACCTGTTGCATAAATGAAAGACTGGGAGTAATGGTTAACTCTTGCATTAGAGAGTTGGACAGAAAAGGGATGAGAGTTTGCTGCCAGACGGGTGCTACGCGCCCGTCGTAGAGGTGGAGGAATGCAAGCAGACAGTTCAGAGGAGCAGTGACCATTAAAGTAGCGATAGAAAAGAGATAAAGATGCAACAGTGCGGCGAAGAGACAGAGGTTGAAGGAAGTCAATAAGAGGAGGAGAGTTAATGAGACGAAAAGCCTTTGACTCCACCCTATTGAGAAGAGCTGCATGTGGGGAGCCTCCCCACACATGAGAGTTGTACTACACACAGGGGCGGATAAAACCTCTGTATAGAGTCAACAATTGTGCAGGGGTAAAGAAAGAGCGGAGTCGGCTTAGCACACCCAATCTCTTGGAAGCAGATTTTACAAGAGATGTAATATGGTCTTTCCAAGATAAGTCCCGAGTAAATGAAACCCCAAGCATGTTCAAGGATGATGCAGGATTAAGCTGAATATTATTAAACATTAATGGGTATACCTGTGGAAGATTTTGTCGGGTTGATAGGTGTAAGAACTGAGTCTTAGATGCATTAAAGACAACCATATTATTTTTACCCCAGTCAGCGATACGAGCCAAGTCAGACATTAGGTGTGCCATAGCCTCATCCCTTGTTTGTTGAAGTAACTGTTGAGATGGGCGTTGCGGGAACCGAATGGAAAGGTGAAGGGTGGAGTCATCAGCGTATGAGTGGATAGGGTTAGATGTACAGCTTAGAAGATCATTGATGAATAAAAGGAAGAGAGTTGGTGATAGGACAGAGCCCTGAGGAACACCACTGTTGATAGATCTAGGAGAAGAACGATGGCCGTCTACAACAGCGGCTATAGAACGACCAGAAAGGAAGCTAGTGATGAAGGCACAGACAGAAGGATAGAAATCGTAGGAGGGCAGTTTGGAAATTAAAGATTTATGCCAGACTCGATCGAAAGCCTTTGAGATGTCAAGTGCAATGGCAAAGCTTTCGCCAAAGTCCCGAAAGGAGGATGACCAGGAGTCTGAAAGGTAGGTGAGAAGATCGCCAGTGGAGCGTCCCTGACGGAACCCATACTGACGATCGGAAAGAAGGTTGTGATAGGAAAGATGCCTTAAAATTTTTCTATTAAGAATTGACTCGAAAACTTTTGAAATACAGGACGTTAAAGCAATTGGACGATAGTTGGAGGGTTGGGAGTGGTCACCCTTCTTTGGGACTGGCTGAATGAGAGCAAACTTCCAGCAAGAAGGAAAGGTACAAGTTGACAGACAAAGGCGAAAGAGTTTGCCTAGGCAGGGTGTAAGCACAGAAGCACAGTTCTTGAGAACAACAGGAGGGACCCCATCAGGCCCATATGCCTTGTTAGTACTGAGGCCAGTGATGGCAGAAAATACATCAACTGAAGAAATTTTAATGTCAGCCATGAGGAAGTCAGAGGGGAGAAGTGATGGAGGAACAGCACCGGAATCGTCTAAGGTGGAATTGGAGGAGAAAGTCTGTGCGAAGAGATCTGCTTTATCAGTAGAAGAAATAGCTACAGAACCATCAGAGTAGAAAAGAGGAGGGAAGGATGATGAGGTAAAGTTGTTAGAAAGATTTTTGGCAAGGTGCCAGAAGGAGCGGGAAGAATTCGAGTTGGAGAGTTGAGAGCATTTAGTATGGATGAAATTATTTTTAGTAGAGCGAAGAACAGACTTAGCACGATTCCGGCAGAAACGTAAAGATGATGTGATTCAGGGGTGGGTTGGCTCCGGTACCTTTTGTAGGCCTTCTCCTTGTTGCGGACAGCATTAGAACAAGCGTGATTAAACCAAGGCTTTCTTGCGTTAGTCAAAGGATATGAGAAAGGAATGTATGCTTCCATGCCCGAGAGAATAACCTCTGTAATGCGCAAGGCACACTCAGATGGCTCACGGCCATGGAAGCAATAATCATTCCAGGGAAAATCAAAGAAGTACTGCCTGAGGGCCTCCCAGTTCGCGGCTCCAAAATGCCACAGACGACATTTCCCTGGAGGGTCCACAGGCCGTACCGGAGTGATAGGACAGGTTAAGGTAATAAGGTTGTGATCGGAGGAGCCCAACGGAGAGAAAAGATTAACAGAGTAAGCAGAAGGATTAGTTGTGAGGAAGAGGTCAAGTATGTTGGAGCTCTCTCCAAGGCGGTCAGAGATACGGGTAGGGTAGGGTGCTGTACAAGCTGCTCTAGATCATTAAGGATAGAAAAGATGTAGGCTTGTTCACCAGGTGGATCCGTGAAAGGAGAGGAGAGCCAAAGGTGGTGGTGAACATTGAAATCTCCAAGAATGGAGATTTCAGAGAAAGGAGAAATGGACAGAATGTGTTCCATTGTAGAAGTAAGATAGTCGAAGAAGTTTTGATAGTCAGTAGAATTAGGGGATAAGTAAACAGCACAGATATATTTAGTCAGAGAATGACAGGAAAGCCGAAGCCAGAGTGTGGAGAATTCAGAAGAATCAAGTTCAGGAACACGAGAGCAAGATAAGTCATTGCGTATGTATGCACAACAGCCACCTTTGGCTTTGAAAAGAGTATAGAGAAAGTAGGAGGATACAGAAAAGGGTTTGCTGTCGGTTGCCTCAGACAGCTGAGTCTCCGTCAGAAAAAGAAGGTGAGGTTTAGAGGAGGAGAGGTGGTGCTCAACAGAGCGAAAGTTAGATGAAAGGCCGCGAATGTTGCAGAAATGAAGAAGAAGAGAGTCAGACAGTGGTTCCAGGCACCTCGAGTCATCACCGGGAGAGGGACAGATGGCGGGGGCATTTATGGTCCCCCCCCCTGGGGACTCCGAGGCTTGATTAGTAGACGCCATTTTTGTTGATTTTTGAATAGGAAGTGTAGTGTGTACTGTGCATGTAGTTTGGTGAAGATAGTTAGAGAAATTTGTACTGGAGAGCATGCTGGCCTACTCTCTGTGTAACTGAGACACTGAAAAAGTTCAGCAAAGGGGGATGGTCAGGAACTAGTCCTGAGGGCTGATGAAACGGGAGCTCCAGCACTCCCTGTCATCAGCTTTCCAGGGAGTGACGTGTATGGATCGAGTGAGAAATGATGAAGTGCGAAGGAGAACTGGAGTTGTTCGGGAGATGGCTGGTAGAGTTGAGCAGAGGGTGTTGCGATGGTTTGGGCATATGGAGAGAATGGATAATGAGCGATTAGTGAAAGAGATAACTAGATCTGATGTGAGAGGTGTAAGGCTGAGAGGAAGACCACGAAGAGAATGGATGGACAGTGTGAAGAGAGCACTGGATGCGAGAGGGATGTCTGTTGAGCAAGAAAAAGTGGCTGTGTGTGACAGAAATAAATGGAGAGAAATTGTGAATGAATAAGTGACGATGCAGCCCTGAGGAGATATTCTCCCGCATTTGGTCTGATCAGCTAGTCAGGTCAGGTGCGGGTAAGGGGATGGGTCTGTTATGATGTGGCAGGGGTAAACCAGCTCTGCTGTCGGGCCCTGCTGCGGATGTCACGGATTGCATTGCGCAGTTGACCCTTGTGCGGTGTGGTGCGGTGATGATCTGTCCGTTCTCCCCTTGGGGCTAAGATGCGAATGAATGTGTTTGAATGGATGAGTAAATGGGGAGTGTGTCGTCCTGCCTCGGCTACCTCCCTTTCCTTGGGGGAAGCAGCCTAGGTATATAGATAGATAGATTGCTCAATCGGTACCAATCTGTCTTCAGTGGAACTGTAGAGGTGCCATGGCAAATTGGGAGGAATTGCAGTTATTACTCTCTGCTCTGAACCCACTATGTGTGTGTCTTCAGGAGACAATGGTGGGGGACAGACAGTTCCCTTCCATTACGGGGTATAAGGCCTTCCATACATCTCCTCCTGGTGGTCGCAGCGGTGGATGTGCAATATTGTGCCATTCTGATGTCACCTTTATTTCCTTTGAGATTCAGTCCCCCTTTCAAGTTCTAGCAGTACAGATGCATGTTGGAAGGTGCTATACTATCTGTTGTCTGTACCTTTTACCTTCCGTTCCTGTTATACGTGCTGATCTAGAAACCCTTATCAGCCAACTTCCACCTCCTTTCCTACTCCTTGGTGACCTTAATGGCTGCCATCCTTTGTGGGGTGACTCACTTTCAAATCCCCGGGGTGATCATCTTGCCTCTTTGGTTGGGGATTTAGATTTGGTTGTCCTAAATGATGGAAGGCTGACCCATTTTCATGTTCAGACTTGCACGTATTCTGTCATTGACCTTACCATCTCCTCCTCTGACTGTGCCCTTGTTTTTTCTTGGGAGGTTTTGGATGATCTACATGGCAGTGACCATTATCCTGTAGTGATCCAGCCTACTCGCTCTGTTCCTGTAGCCCGTCTGCCACGCTGGTGTCTGGACAGGGCTGATTGGTCTCTCTTTGAGGAACTATGTGTATTTGCTAACAGGGTTACTGATTTTTCAACTATCGATGATGCCGTATGTTATTTTACTAAGATCATTTTCTCAGCAGGGGTACATTCCATCCCACGGACTTCTGGTGTTTTTTCCCGGAGACCTGTGCCATGGTGGAATGATGACTGCTCCATAGCAAAGGGAACTTACAAAGCAGCTGCTCGTCGGTATTTTGCCAATCGTAATGTTGTTTTTCTAAAAATAGAGTTTTGCAAAGCACGTGCTCACTATAGATGGGTCATGAAGAATGCTCGCCGTAACTCGTGGAGGTCGTATGTTTCTACAATTACATCTTCATCTTCAATGTCTGTGGTGTGGAAAAAGGTGCGCAAGATTTCTGGTAGGTTCTTGCTCCCCTCCCCTCTGGTTTTGTGCCTTCACGTAGAACTTGTGTCTGCACCAGATGCAGTAGCCTCTGCTTTTGCAGATCAGTTTTACGCTGTCTCCATAAAGGATCCTTCTCGGCCATTTGCTACCTTTCATAGGAATCAGGAGAGGCTGGGTCTTGACTTTCGCTCTCGTGGCAGAGAGCCGTATAATTTAGATTTCAGTCTCCGTGAGCTGCGTGCTGCCCTTTCAGAGTGTCGTGACACTGCTCCTGGGCCTGACGATATTCCATACGCTATGCTGCATCATCTTCTGACTGATTCACTTCAGTTTTTATTGGACCTTTTTAACAGGGTTTGGAGTGAGGGCTCTATTCCGAGGAGTTGGAAGTTGGGTATTGTCCTCCCCTTTCCCAAGCCTGGTAAAGACCATTCCCAAGTCTCCAACTATCGCCCTATCACTTTAAAGTCGTGTGTGTGCTAGCTGTTCGAAAAGATATTCAGTGTCAGGTTTATGCGGTTTCTGGAGAAGGGTTGTTTTCTCTCTCCGTCGCAGAGTGGCATCCGAAAAGTACGGTGGCACTTCAGACAACCTTATCAGGCTCCGAGGCGTCAATCTGTGAAGCTTTTGCCTCCAAGCAACATCTTGTGGCTGTGTTTTTGACCTTGAGAAGGCTTATGACTCTGCCTGGCGCCATGGCATCCTCCAACAACTTCATGCCTTTGGTTTAAGTGGTCGCCTGCCTGTGTTGCTTGGAGACTTCTTGACTGATCGTGTATTTCGGGTCCGTGTGGGTTCTACCCTCTCTGCGCCACTGTGCCAGGAGGAAGGTGTCCCACAGGAGAGTGTCTTAAGTGTTTCCTTGTTTGCAGTGGCCATTAATGGTATCAATGACACTGTGCCTGCTGGGGTATCCTCATCCCTTTATGTGGATGACTTAGCTATATGGTTTTCTGGCTCCCGCATGTCTGCTATTGAGCGGCATATGCAATTGGCCTTGGGCAAGATTACTGCCTGGGCCACTTCCAAGGGTTTTCGGTTTTCCCCTTCAAAGACTGTGGCTATGCACTTCTGTCAGATGAGAGGGGTACACCAGGACCCTGATCTCTAGCTTTGTGGCAGGAGACTCCGTTCTGTGACAGAGACGAAATTCTTGGGCCTGACTTTTGATTGTCGTTTGACATGGGTCTCACACTTGGCAAAACTTAAAACATCATGTATGAAGGCTCTCAATCTATTGAGGGTTCTGTCTCATACCTCTTGGGGTGCTGATCGAAGGACACTCTTGCATTTGTTTCAGGTATTTATAACCTCTAAGCTGTCATATGGCTGTGAGGTATATTCCTCTGCCACAGAATCAAGACTAAAAACTCTAAATGCTGTCTATCATGCTGGTCTTCGCCTTGCAACTGGGGCTTTTCGATCCTCTCCAATTCCCAGCTTATTGGTGGAAGCTGGTGTGCCTCCCTAAGATCTACTGCGTCAGTCTTCTGTGAGGGTGTGACGAAACAGTCTTGTCTTTTGTGTTATAGTAGACACCGTCGTATGCCTCGTCCATTTGGCTATAGGGTTCAGGATATAATGGAAGAGTTTGGTTTGTTGGCAGTACTTGTCATTCCTGTTCAGATCCCGAGGGTTGCGCCTTGGATATTACCCAGGGTAACTTTCTGCAGGCCTTTTGCAGGCTCAAAGGATTTTGTCACTCCTCAGTGTCTTTTAAGGTTATTTTTAGAATATTCTTCTAGTCATGGTGGTTCTGTGCCTGTGTATACTGATGGCTCTAAATCCGCATCAGGTGTTGGTTTTGGAGTGGTATTTCCCAATTTTAGCCGTGGAGGTAGTCTTCCTTTGGTTGCCTCAGTTTTTACTGCAGAGTTGTCGGCCATCATTTTAGCCTTGAAGTTGGTGTTTGTTCACCCTGACAATTATTTTACTATTTTTAGCGACTCTCAAGGGGAGCTTTTGGCCCTGGACTCTTAACTCTTCCCATCCCTTAGTTTTAGCTATTTTGGAGTGGCTGTTCCTCATTCGTCGTCGGGGGAAGAGAGTGGATTTTTGCTGGGTTCCCACACATGTTGGTGTGGTGGGCAATGAGTCTGCGGATGCATTGGCCAAGGCTGTGGCTACTCAACAGCCCCCAACAGAATATGTGTGTTGGCAGAGACGCTGGGATGGTGTTGCTCATAATAAGCTGAAAGAGGTCTTCCAGAGAGTGGTTGTGCCAAGGGTTCTCCCTTCCATGCCTCGGCGATTGGAGGTAGCTCTTGCTAGGCTTCGCATTGGGCACTCTCGGCTTACACATGGGTTCCTGATGAGTGCCGAGACTCAACCGTACTGTGATGATTGCTTTGTTCCCCTTACTGTCCGTCACGTGCTGGTCTAGTGTCCAAGTTTGGGGGACCTGCGTCGGAGATTCCTCCATAGGCACACAGGGGTAGATGGTGCCTACTGTCTCTCCTCGATGCTTGGTGGAGCCCATAGCGATTTTACTGATGTTTTTGGTTTTCTTCAGGAGGCGGGCCTCCTTCCATTTTTATAAGAAATTGTTTTCTCTTTTAACTATTCTTTTATTATTTTCAGTGTTTTATTTCTAGAAAAAGTTATTAAATTTATATCGATTATGCAGTATTTATTTGCCATGTGTTTTAGCTTGTTGTCCGGCAGCATATGACCTTAGCAGTTGCGCCGCCAGTTTCTACTACAATCAATCAATCAATCAATCTACTTCATTTTTGTCTGGCCCAAAGCCTTTCCACCAATTTTGGTCCAAATGAGATCAACCGTTTGAGTTAATCTTGTACTGTGACTTCCCCAGTTAACTTTTTCTGGTGATCTTAACCTTTGACTGTGTGTTCTCAGAATTGAATTACTTTGCCCTTAGCATACTCTGAACCGTCCCACAAAGTCTGGCTGCCATGTGACCTTGACCTTTGACATACCGTTCTCAAAACAGTAGATCAACCCCTGTACCAAGATTGGTTCAGGTCAGATAAAACCTTTTTTTTTTTTTTTTTTTTTTAATATAACTATGTATTCGGACATCCAAAGATTAAGTTCATCGCGTTAGATCAAACTTTGACCTAGTGCTACGGTTATGGCCTTTACCTTATAGTTCTAAAAATCAACTGGTCAGCCTCCTGGTGCTTCCCCTGCTCTTTCACAAAATTCGGCTTCCGTTGGAGAGAATCTTTTAGTTACTCTCTCTCTCTCTCTCTCTCTCTCTCTCTCTCACACACACACACACACACACACACACACACACACACACACACACACACACACACACGTCGAGTAAAATCAGTAAGTGCTCACTACCTTGAAAGCTTGAAATGTCTCACTCTCAAGCATGGACACCTTTCCACTCCAGCCTACCTCTCCCCTTCGCTTTCATTCTTTCCTTCTGTGGCGTATGCAACCCAACCTGGTGTCGTCGTTTGCTACCTACCCACTTCCTTTATCTCTTCCCTCTCCCCTCCTTGCATTTTCATCTCTCTCTCTCTCTCTCTCTCTCTCTCTCTCTCTCTCTCTCTCTCTCTCTCTCTCTCTCTCTCAGCATTAAATGATAATCACCTTTATACAATATCTCCTTTCCTCCAACCTTGTTTTCCTTAGGAAACCAGTTTTCCTCCCTACCGACTCCTCTGATGGAAAGACAACACAGAAACATGCAAATCAATTAGTGACACTACACTTTCACGACGTCCCCTCCATAAGGCTATTGTATTACTGATATGAACCCTTATATTATGTTGTGATGGAGAGGGGAGAAATGAGCTGCAAGTATACATGGAAAGGAAAATGTTAAGAGACGGCGAGAGGAATGGCATGCGTTCAAAAGGTGAGTGAGGGAGTGGTGTACGAGTACTTAGCAATGAGGAAGAATTGGTTAAATAACGGTATAGGACTGTCTTCTGTGTAGCTACTGATGTGCCTCTCTCTCTCTCTCTCTCTCTCTCTCTCTCTCTCTCACACACACACACACACACACACACACACACAGCTCCTACCTTTCCCCATCTCAGCCATTAATCCTTTCTAGTGGCAAGAACTGAGGGTCTTAGATAGGGTGAATACCACACGTTCTACCAGCCAGGTGGGAGGCACAGGACACAAAAAAGAATTCAATGGTTTAACAGTATACTCACCACTGGCAATGACAGTATGTAGATAAACAGCTAGTGTAGAGAAGGGACCCGTTTTATGCAACGTTTCTATGAGCAGGCTTCTTTAGGAATGACACAATGGTTGTAACAAGAGACTTAAATTGTCCAGGCCTTGGGGCACCAGGTACACAGACCTCAAGGGCTGATGTAGAGGCAGGTAGGTGTTTTGTCGTAGAGTGTAGGAATAGCAAGTTTGGTGAGGGTTGGTTGGCGGGTGTGACGTGGTGTTTTGGGCAGAGTGGTGAGGTAGGCATGTGTGGTGAGATGTGATGTGGTGTGGTGGGGAGGTGAGTTTGGAGTGGCAGGCAGGTATGATGTGGGAGGCAAGTGTAGTGTCGAATGGTTGGTAGGTGTGGTTTCGTGTTATGAACAGGTGGAATGTGGTGTGAGTGACAGATGTTCTGTGATGTGGTAGACAGGTGTGGTGTGGTAGGCAGGTGTGCTGTGGTGAGATGTGCATGAATGGTGAAGTGTGGAGCAGGCACGTTTGGAGTGGAATGGTGGGGTAGGGTGCTTGATAGGTGTGGCGTACTGGGTAGGTGTAGCGTGATGGGTAAATGTATGGTGGGTAGGTGTTGATGTGGTTGCAGGTGTGGTGTTGGGTAGCTGTGATGCGGCGGGCAGATGTAGGGAGATATGGTGTGGTGGTCAAGAGTGGTGTGGTGGATGTGTGGTGTAGTGTGGTGGACAGGTGATATAAAATGTGGTGGGTATGTGTGTTGTGGTGTTGTGTAGTGTGGTGCCGTGTGGTATGTTCTGGTGTGATGTGGTGGGGTGGGCTTATCAGACATAGTTTGGTGGCAGCATAAAAGTGACGGACTTGCAGGAGAGAGAGAGAGAGAGAGAGAGAGAGAGAGAGAGAGAGAGAGAGAGAGAGAGAGAGAGAGCATTTATTGTGGAGAGAAATGGAGATGTATGACAGGAAACGGAGCCAGAGAATAAGGCGGAAAATACACCCGATCATGTTAGCAACAGGCTACCGATAATTTCAGGGGAAAAGGCATATAATATTACAAGAATGAGAAACTGTGTAGAAGAGACAAACAGATCAGCGAAAATTAGGACGTACGTACGACAGAACAATGGAAAATTAATGTGACGAGGGACTGAGGGCTAGTGAAAGGGAGGGGCAGAGAATTTGGAATGAGTGATGTAGGGATTGGAACTTAATAATGAAAGAGAAGGATAATAGATGGAAGGAGAAAAAACGACTTGTATGGAGAGAAGAAGAAAGTAGAACGTGACGTTTGAAGTAATGTGGCGAATCTGAGGGTTTTATAGGCGTCCATATTTGATTATGTGGAAAATTTTGGAATGAGCAAGCTTGCTAATGCTGGTATTTTAGTTTTCCACTGGTGTGCATATGTTTGCTCTAGGTTTCCTAATTTGCAAGATAACCCAGTTGTATTGTTACATTTCGAGAATTTTTTTGTCTTGTTTTCAGTAATATGGTTGGGAATATTTAGAACAGCTACTTAAACAATACCTATTACTTATCTTAATATTTTCCAGCGATCCTCGTAAGTTCTTTGTAACTTTAATGGTTTTCAAAATAGCCCAGTTTTGGTCTCCATTCGCTTTTTTTTTTAATGTTTTTAATAATTTCCCTGGCAACCATTGGAGTGTTCCATTCAGTCAGTCACTCCCTTATGATTTTTGTGCACAAATTGCTTAAGTCCCGTGAAGATCTGTTACACAGGTATTTCACTTCCGAGAAGCTCCATCTTAATTTGCCTGCATCTATGCTTAGTACTTATTTAGCACCTAGTACTTATTAACACCTGTTAAATTTTCATAAACATTTCTTCGATAAGCTTATATTCGTTGTGGCTTTATTGGTGTTCAAAATAATCCCCCAATGTAAGTAGGCTGCTACAACCGGAACACTCTCTAAAAACCACTCAGCTGCATGTCCTGCATATAGTGTTGTGTTAGAGTGAACCCATCAAACCCACTGAACCCCCACAGGCACAACAGGAGGAAGACAAAGAATGATGGAAGGGGTCCAAGGTCAGTCTGGGTGAAGAGAGGCAGCAGTAAATCATTTTTTACTGTTATTCATTTTTGTATTTATCCTGCCTGGATAGCCTACTTAGGTTTCCACTATGTGATGTAGCAAAAAATGGAATTTACATGAAATCCAACTGCACTTCACACACACACACACACACACACACACACACACACACACACACACACACACACACACACACACACACACACACACACACTTTCTCCCATTGAGAGAGAGAGAGAGAGAGAGAGAGAGAGAGAGAGAGAGAGAGAGGAGGGGGGGGACAGAAGTAGTACAGTCGTGGCCATAAATAATCTTCTATAATCCTGTACCCTGTGCCTCAGACTGGCTCCATTATGCGCGGCAAGTCACACTGGAGTAAGAGGGGCTAAGAGGAAGGGGCCAGAGAGAGAAGGGAAGGTGGGTGGAGGGACGAGCGATGGTGCTTGGGTGGCGAGGGAGGGGAGGGGGGGTAGGTAGGGGAAGGAGAATGAAATGCGAAGTTGTGGCCACATAATTTGTCTATTTTCTTTCATTCAGGGCATCATATAAAGGAGTTACTATTCGGTAGGTAAAGCTGCATTACACCTTGTTTAGCGGCGTCAGATAACAAGCTTTAGATAGGTGGTGATGTCAAAGACTGGCACGTGAGAGAAATATACTGATGTGACATCAAACATTTGTGTGGAGCCAGATATTTGTGTTTATCCGTGTATCTTGACTTCTGACGCAGAATGGAATCTGGATGGCTTTGACTTCCGTAATGTTTGTGTAAGAAACGCCCTCTACCCTTACATGTAATTAATTTTTGGAACGAAATAATTTTTATATCCAACCTTTGACATGGCTGTGTCCACAGCAAATATGATCACCCTCGCGGTATGCACTCCCTCTGTACAGTCACCATCATGTAAATTCAATAATTATATAATGACATCTCTAGAAGAAAAGGCTATTTAAAATAAATGTGCATAAAATGTAATTAAGTTTGATGTCTGTGTTCATGGGTGGATATAGTAACGGTATCTCTCATTACCTGCTAGAAGGGAAATGAAACATAATACTACCCAAACTCTCAAAATATATCTGCCAATGTTTACCGACACTGGTCAAGCCAAAGCAACTAGGAACGCCTTAGTAAGTAGTCCAGTGGCCTCATGCCTTAAAAACCTCATGCAGACTTCGTGGCACCGGGGAAACAATGTTGTTGATGGTTTGCTGGTTTCGTCTGAACAGCTCCCACACGTCTTTGGTGTGCTGGAGGAGGTGGGCCCGTGTCCTCCCGTTCTCTGGCTTCCACGGGTAAGGTGAACAGATTTATTGGAGCTAAAAGCGGATATATATATATATATATATATATATATATATATATATATATATATATATATATATATATATATATATATATATATATATATATATATATATTACGGAACAGAGAGAGAGAATAAACACTTCAAGTGAGAATACTAAAATCACTAGTCCCGCAAAGTTCCAGGTTCAAAACAAAATACTTAGGTAAAATTACAAGTAAAATATTAATGCTCAAACTAACAACTAAACATTCAGGGCTCATAAGGATAATGTAATGGCAAAAACAGGTTAAATATATGGTTAACTGCAATAGCCTCTATTAACACGAATTTAGCAAGAACAAATTTATCTAAGTCAGCCCTGATAAATGAGAAAACCGAATAATGCTCAGTAAAAGCAAGATATAATATTATTACAGATACAAAATATTACTAATACTGGCTGACATCAAAAACTCTATATGAATCACGAAAACCTTACCAGGCCTACAAATTAACGCTTTAGGCCATACAGTACAAGAAAAATGGTAACAACACTTATACTCAAATTATACAGCAGCTAGATGGCTGGAGACTTCCTGAGCACTCAATAATAATACACTATACAGGGGAGGACAGAGATATGAACAAAATGAGGAGTAGATCTAATTGGCAAATAATGCAGAGACTGAGCTCATTATATAGGGGCTGGCAGAACTTGATTCAACTTCTAAGAAGGATGCGCAAATGAAGCCATAGGGGACAAAGAGTTGACAATCCTGCTCTGAACAACAGAAAGAACGACTTACTCTACTATAAGGGGGAAAAGGTGGGAGTGAGGTAGAACACGCAAGCCTGGTCACTATAGAAGCCACGTGGCGAATCGTGATCAAACATGCAGCATACTGTACATTAGAATTATACAAAGGATGATGAAATCATACGCTATGTAACACCTCCCCACAAAGAAAAAGAAATTTACAAAGGAAATTTCTTATTACTCTAAAACAATCTGTCTAAAGTCTACATAAGCAATCTGCAATAACATTTTCTTTCCCCTTGACATGTTGTATGACTAACGAATACTCCTGAAGAAGTAGACTCCATCTTGTCAATCTCTGATTTTTATCTTTAAACTTACTAAGGAATTTCAGTGGGTTATGATCTAGATAAATGACTATGGGGTCAAAACCAGAACACAAATAAAATGAAAAATGCTGTAAACCCAAAATCAAGGCCAAAAGCTCTTTCTCAATAGTTGAGTAGTTCTTTTGAGGTGGAGTGAACTTCTTACTGTAATAAGATACAGGGTGTTCAATACCCTGATCATCCTCTTGCAGCAAAAAAGCCCCAGCTCCTGTATCACTTGCATCAACAGCCATCTTAAAAGGCTTAGCAAAATTTGGAGTAGCGAGCACTGGCTGACTAAATAGGATAGCTTTAAGTTTACTGAAAGAGGATTCACAGTTATTGGTCGAGACAAATTTAACTCCCTTTTTCAGTAGGTCTGTAAGTGGTGATACAAGAATTGAAAAGTTAAGAACAAATCTCCTGTAATAACCTACCATTCCCAAAAATCTTTGTAGCTCTTTCCTACTTTTAGGTCTGGGAAGATCACTTATAACCTGAACCTTAGCTCCTGGTGGTGCAACGTGTCCATCACCAGTTACGTACCCAAGGTACTGAACTTTAGCTCGACCAAACTCACACTTTGATAAATTAGCTACAAGATTAACCTGAACCAAACACTCAAGAAATTTACTGACATGGCATAGGTGATCTTTCCAGTTCTCACTGAAGATTAATACATCATCAATATAAACAACACACCCTGCCAAACCCTCTGTTACAACATTCATAAGCTTCTGAAAAGTGGCTGGTGCATTCTTCATACCATATGGCATTACAGAACATGCAAAAGTCTTTCCTAGTGTTACAAAACATGAGATCTCCCTAGCACGTTCAGTCATAGGTACTTGCCAGTATCCCTTTAACAAATCAAACTTACTTATGTACCTAGCCTTTCCGATCTTGTCTATGCAATCTTCCACGCGAGGGAGAGGGTAAGTGTCTGTTTTGGTTATCTGATTAACACGTCTGTAGTCGATGCAAAGCCGCTGTGACCCACCTGGCTTAGGGACTAGAGTGACAGGAGAACTCCACTCGCTCTGACAGGGCTTAATCATCTTGTGGTCCAACAGGTAGCCAAGCTCCTTCTGGATGAAAGGAACTTTCACTGGGTTCACATGGTAAGGAGGCAGTTTAATTGGCTTTGCATCTCCAACATTGACATCATGCATCAACACAGTGGTTCTTCCTGGAGTGGTACGGAACACTTGTGGGTACTCCTGCAGTAATGCCGAAAACTCCTGCCTTTCCTCGGGAGATAGATGAGAAAGCTTAGTCTGGAGATCATTCATGATATCAGGATTCTTCCCCAAACTATCACTCGGGCTCATACTGCATGGGAGAACTTCACTTGCAGACTCGGGTGGAACAGCTACAGTGCAGACTGGGTTATTTTCGTCCCGCCTGTGATATAAACTTAGCATGTTGATGTGACAAAGTTGCTTGTTCTTTCTACGATCTGGTGTGGCGAAGGCATAGTTGACATCACTGACTTTTTTCTCCACGAAATAAGGACCACTAAACTTGGCTTGAAAACGTTGCCCATGCACCGGTAGCAGAATCAAAACCTGATATCCAGGCTGAAAGTGGCGTAACCTGGACTTCTTATCATACTAAGTCTTCATCTTCTGAGCAGCTCCTAAATTCTCTCCCGCCAGCTGTAAAGCAGTGGACAGCCGTTCTTTGAACATCATCACATACTCCAGCAGGTTGACGTCATCTTCCTCCGACAGCCAGCATTCCTTGAGTAGCTTAAGGGGTCCTCTTACTTCATGGCCAAACAGTAGTTCAAAGGGGGAGAAGCCCAGTGATTCATTTGGAGATTCTCTTGCGGCAAATACAACGAGTGGAAGACCTTTATCCCAGTCTTTCTGATGTTCCAAACAGTATTTCCTGAGCATCGATTTGAGTGTTTGATGATATCTCTCCATCGCTCCTTAGGTCTGGGGATGGTAAGCTGAAGACGTGATCTGGGTGATGCCCAACTCTTTCAGAGACTGCTTGAAAACATTGGACATGAAATTACTTCCCTGGTCTGACTGTACGTCCTTGGGCAGACCAAACTTGGTGAAGAACCCTAGCATTTCCTTAACCACGTTCTTTGCTGAGATATTTCTAAGTGGAATGGCTTCAGGATAACGAGTAGCCATATCAATCAGGGTCAACACATAAGAAAATCCTGAAGAAGTCTTAGGAAGAGGGCCCACAATATCCACCAACACACGGGTGAATGGCACCTCAAAAGGAGGAATGGGAACTAGAGGTGCAACCTTTTTGGTCTGATTACACTTCCCCACAACTTGACAGGTGTGACAAGACTTACAATACCAGGAAACATCTCTGAAGACACCTGGCCAGTAGAAGTGTTTCAAAATGCGTGCCACAGTCTTTCTCACTCCAAGGTGTCCTGCCAAACTGGAATCATGAGCCACTCTAATGATATCCTGCCTACAAACACGAGGGATGACAACTTGACGTACAACCTCCCATTCACAGTCGGCTGATACTGTTGGGGGTCTCCACTTTTTCATAAGTACTCCTGACTTTATATAATAACAAGTAGAAGCACCAGCTGACTCTTCCTCACCGCAAGCAGAGTTAGCTAGACCTTTCAACTCAGGGTCAGCAACCTGCAACTCAACCAACTCTTGACAAGACAAATTATCAACACTACGGGGTACTGCCTCATCTGGTGAGTGGTCCAAATTAGCAAAAAAAGTATCAGCTAGGATAACATCATCATCATCATTATCCTCTAAGTCACCAGTAACTTTAGACTTAACCCTAGTGACAGCACATGCAGAGAACACATCAGGGATATCACAATCCTGGGTCGCAGTCACTGGTTCACTAGACAACTGGGGAGCTGGACACACTTGACTTCCACCAATATCATTTCCAAGTAAGAAAGTTACACCTGACATTGGGAGTGTCTCAACCAACCCAACCATAACGGAACCATTAACAAAACCAGACTCTAAATTCACTCTGCACAGAGGGACAGAGAAGTAATTATTCCCTACACCTTGTAAGATTACAGTTTCATCACAGGAATTAACATTAGAGCCTAGAACACTGGTCAGCAAAAGAGATTGGCAAGCACTTGTATCACGATATATTTTAACTGGTTTCCTGTCATTATTGTCCAGAGGACTGACAAAACCATCAGACAGGAAATTAGAACATGAACTCTTGAGAGTGTCACCCACGTTATTGCTCAAAAGAGGAGCTTCATCATGAGAATTTAATTAACCCCTCAAAGCAGGTTCAGTTAACTCGGTTAAAGAATTCTGGGAACTCTCAAGGGTGGACACTAGACCAATTGACTGAATATTTAAAGACCCCTTTTTGTTCACATCACGCTGTCTCCTGAAACATTTCTCCGTAGTATAACCAAGCTTACTACAATAAGTACATTTACTTTTCTGAAATCTAGAGGTGGAGCTGGTATTTACTTCCTGAGAAACATCATCTTTATTCTCTTTCCTGTTACCTGTTCTGTGAGTAGAGGCATCGTACTTACTCTCAGCTTTCCTTTTTTCTTTAGAATATCTCTTGTGAGTGAGAACATATTCATCAGCTAAAACTGGAGCATCAGACAAATTATCTATCTTTTTCTCATCAAGATATAGGCTTACATCTTTATTAATACATCTTTTGAAGTCCTCCAGCAAAATCATCTGCTTAAGTTTATCAAAATCAGAATTTACATTCTTAGAATTTAACCACTGCTCTAACAGATCTTCTTTGATTTTTGCATACTCAACATGGGATTGCTTATCTTGCTTATAAATTGTCCTAAATTTTACTCTATGGGCTTCAGGAACAAGCTCATAGGCCTTAAGAATCAAGCTCTTAACTACATCATAATTATCAGATTGATCCTGAGGCAAAGATGCATAAGTTACTTGAGCTTTACCGGTGAGAACAGTCTGGAGGAGTACTGGCTAATATTTTTTGGGCCAATTAAAACCTGTAGCTACCCTCTCAATCAAGTGAAATACTTTGTTAAATCAGATTCATTAAAAGGAGGGACGAGTGTAACATTTTTAGCCACATAAAAATCATCAGAGCTAGATGATCCAGTTCCACCTTGTTTCATGCGATACTCATGGTCTGCCTGAATCTTAGCAAGTTCAATTTGTGCCTGAGCCTGTGCCTGTGCCTCCTGAATACGAGCCTGAGACTCAGCCTCCTTAGCATTTGCCTGAAACTCAGCCTCCTTAGCACGAGCCTCCTGTAACTTAGCTATTCCAATATGGGTTTGCTCATCTGGAGGAGTAATATTAAACAAGCATTTATTAATCATGTCAAGAATTTGATCTTTAGAATGATGAGAGCGAACAGCAATTCCCAATTGCTGAGCAACAAGCTTAAGTTCATTCTTTGTTCTGTTTTCTACATCACAAACTGTTTGCACATTTGACAAAAAATTTTTGGCTTCATCAAGAGTAGTAATAGTAGACATCATGAATAAATCACAGTCACAAAATATCAAGCAATATCCTTATGATAATATCCTGATTATCCTGATAAGAGGTCGCCAAATTTATGTTACGGAACAGAGAGAGATAATGAACACTTCAAGTGAGAATACTAAAATCATTACTGTCCCGCAAAGTTCCAGGTTCAAAACAAAAGACTTAGGTAAAATTACAAGTTAAAGTTTAATGCTCAAACTAACAACTAAACATTCAGGACTCATAAGGATAATGTAATGGCAAAAACAGGTTAAATATATGGTTAACTGCAATAGCCTCTATTAACACAAATTTAGGAAGAACAAATTTATCTAAGTCACCCCTGATAAATGAGAAAACCGAATAATGCTCAGGTAAAGTAAGATATAATATTATTACAGATACAAAATATTACTAATACTGGCTGACATCAAAAACTCTACATGAATCACAAAAACTTTACCAGGCCTACGAATTAACACCTTAGGCCATACAGTATAAGAAAAATGGTAACAACACTTATACTTAAATTATACAACAGCTAGATGACTGGAGACTTCCTGAGCACTCAATGATAATACACTATAGGCTACAGGGGAGGACAGAGATTTGAACAAAATGAGGAATAGATCTAAGTGGCAATTAATGCAGAGACTGAGCTCATTATTTAGGGGCTGGCAGAGCTTGATTCAACTTGTAACAAGGATGCGCAAATGAAGCCATAGGGGACAAAGAGTTGACACTACTGCTCTGAACAACAGAAAGAACGACTTACTCTACTATAAGGGGGAAAAGGTGGGAGTGAGGTAGAACACGCAAGCCTGGTCACTATGGAAGCCACGTGGCGAATCGTGATCAAACATGGAGCATCCTGTACATTAGAATTTTACAAAGAATGATGAAATCATAGGCTATGTAACAACATATAATATATATATATATATATATATATATATATATATATATATATATATATATATATATATATATATATTGTTACGGAACAGAGAGATAATGAATACTTCACGTGAGAATACTAAAATCACTACTGTCCCGCAAAGTTCCAGGTTCAAAACAAAAGACTTAGGTAAAATTACAAGTTAAAGTTTAATGTTCAAACTAACAACTAAACATTCAGGACTCATAAGGATAATGTAATGGCAAAACAGGTTACATATATGGTTAACTGCAATAGTCTCTAATAACATGAATTTAGCAAGAGCAAATTTATCTAAGTAAGCCCTGATAAAATAAGAAAACCGGATAATGCTCAGTTAAAGCAAGATATAATATTATTACAGATACAAAATATTACTAATACTAGCTGACAGCATGGAACCAATATGAATCACAAAAACCTTACCAGGCTTACGAATTAACGCCTTAGGGTATACAGTACAAGAAAAATGGTAATAAAACTTATACTCAAATTATACAGCAGCTACATGGCTGCAGACTTCCTGAGCACTCACAAAAATAATAATATACTGTACAGGGGAGGACATAGATGTAAAGAGAATGAGGAGTACATCTAAATGGCCACTAATGCAGAGACTGAGCTCATTATATAGGGTCCGGCAGAGGTTGATTCAACTTGTAAGAAGAACGCGGAAATGAAGCCATAGGGGACAAAGAGTTGACAGTCCTGCTCTGATTAACAGAAAGAACGACTTACTCTACTATAAGGGGGAGAAGGGGGGAGTGAGGTAGAACACGCAAGCCTGGTCACTATGGAAGCCACGTGGCGAATCGTGAACAAACATGCAGCATACTGTACATTAGGATCATACAAAGCATGATGGAATTATGAACAAAACTGTATCATAAGTTAAAATTATACAAGAGATGATGAAATCATAGGCTATGTATCACCTCCCCGCAAAGAAAAAGAAATTTACAAAGGAAATTTCTAATTACTCTAAAAGAATCTGTCTAAAGTCTAGACAGGCAATCTGCAATAACATTTTCTTTCCCCTTGACATGTTGTATGACTAATGATTACTCCTGAAGAAGTAGACTCCATCTTGTCAATCTCTGATTTTTATCTTCAAAATTACTAAGGAATTTCAGTGGGTTATGATCGGTATATATGACTATGGGGTCAAAACCAGAACACAAATAAAATGAAAAATGCTGTAAACCCAAAATCAAGGCCAAAAGCTCTTTCTCAATAGTTGAGTAGTTCTTTTGAGGTGGAGTGAACTTCTTACTGTAATAAGATACAGGGTGTTCATTACCATGATCATCCTCTTGCAGCAAAACAGCCCCAGCTCCTGTATCACTTGCATCAACAGCCATCTTAAAAGGCTTAGCAAAATTTGGAGTAGCGAGCACTGGCTGACTTAATAGGATAGCTTTAAGTTTACTGAAAGAGGATTCACAGTTATCGGTCCAGACAAATTTAACTCCCTTTTTCAGTAGGTCTGTAAGTGGTGATACAAGAATTGAAAAGTTAAGAACAAATCTCCTATAATAACCTACCATTCCCAAAAATCTTTGTAGCTCTTTCCTACTTTTAGGTCTGGGAAGATCACTTATAACCTGAACCTTATCTCCTGGTGGTGCAACGTGTCCATCACCAATTACGTACCCAAGATACTGAACTTTAGCTTGACCAAACTCACACTTTGATAAATTAGCAACAAGATTAGCCTGAACCAAACGCTCAAGAAATTTACTGACATGGCATATGTGATCTTTCCAGTTGTCACTGAAGATTAATACATCATCAATATAAACAACACGCCCTGCCAAACCCTCTGTTACAACATTCATGAGCTTCTGAAAAGTGGCGGGTGCATTCTTCATACCATATGGCATTACAGAACATGCAAAAGTCATTCCTAGTGTTACAAAACATGAGATCTCCCTAGCACTTTCAGTCATAGGTACTTGCCAGTATCCCTTTAACAAATCAAACTTACTTATGTACCTAGCCTTTCCGATCTTGTCTATGCAATCTTCCACGCGAGGGAGAGGGTAAGTGTCTGTTTTGGTTATCTGATTAACACGTCTGAAGTCGATGAAAAGCCGCTGTGACCCACCTGGCTTAGGGACTAGAGTGACAAGAGAACTCCACTCGCTCTGACAGGGCTTAATCATCTTGTGGTCCAACAGGTAGCCAAGCTCCTTCTGGATGAGAGGAACATTCACTGGGTTCACACGGTAAGGAGGCAGTTTAATTGGTTTTGCGTCTCCAACATCGACATCATGCATCAACACAGTGGTTCTTCCTGGAGTGTCACGGAACACTTGCGGGTACTCCTGCAGTAATGCCGAAAACTCCTGCATTTCCTCGGGAGCTAGGTGAGAAAGCTTAGTCTGGAGATCATTCATAATATCAGGATTCTTCCCCAAACTATCACTCAGGCACATACTGCATGGGAGAGCTTCACTTGCAGACTCAGGTGGAACAGCTACAGTGCAGACTGGGTTATTTTCGTCCCGCCTGTGATGTAACTTTAGCATGTTGATGTGACAAAGTTGCTTGTTCTTTCTACGATCTGGTGTGGTGACAACACAGTTGACATCACTGAATTTCTTCTCCACGAAATAAGGACCACTAAACTTGGCTTGAAGAGGTTGCCCAAGCACTGGTAGGAGAATCAAAACCTGATCTCCTGGCTGAAAGTGGCGTAACCTGGACTTCTTATCATACCAAGTCTTCATCTTCTCCTGAGCAGCTCCTAAATTCTCTCTCACCAGCTGTAAAGCAGTAGACAGCCGTTCTTTGAACTTCATCAAATACTCTAGTAGGTTGACGTCATCTTCCTCCGACAGCCAGCATTCCTTGAGTAGCTTAAGGGGTCCTCTTACTTCATGGCCAAACAGTAGTTCAAAGGGGGAGAAGCCCAGTGATTCATTTGGAGATTCTCTTGCGGCAAATACAACGAATGGAAGACCTTTATCCCAATCTTTCTGATGTTCCAAACAGTATTTCCTGAGCATCGATTTGAGTGTTTGATGATATCTCTCCAATGCTCCTTGGGTCTAGGGATGGTAAGCTGAAGACGTGATCTGGGTGATGCCCAACTCTTTCAGAGACTGCTTTAAAACATTGGACATGAAATTACTTCCCAGGTCTGACTGTACCTCCTTTGGCAGACCAAACTTGGTGAAGAACCCTAGCATTTCCTTAACCACGTTCTTTGCTGAGATATTTCTAAGTGGAATGGCTTCAGGATAACGAGTAGCCATATCAATCAGGTTCAACACATAAAAAAATCCTGAAGAAGTCTTAGGAAGAGGGCCCACAATATCCACCAACACACGGGTGAATGGCGCCTCAAACGGAGGAATGGGAACTAGAGGTGCAACCTTTTCGGTCTGATTACACTTCCCCACAACTTGACAGGTGTGACAAGACTTACAATACCAGGAAACATCTCTGAAGATACCTGGCCAGTAAAAGTGTTTCAAAATGCGTGCCACAGTCTTTCTCACTCCAAAGTGTCCTGCCAAACTGGAATCATGAGCCACTCTAATGATATCCTGCCTACAAACACTAGGGATGACAACTTGATGTACAACCTCCCATTCATAGTCGGCTGATGCTGTTGGGGGTCTCCACTTCCTCATAAGTACTCCTGACTTTATATAATAACAAGTACAAACACCAGCTGACTCTTCCTCACTGCAAGCAGAGTTAGCTAGGCCTTTCAACTCAGGGTCAGCAACCTGCAACTCAACCAACTCTTGACGAGACAAATTATCAACACTACGCGGTACTGCCTCATCTGGTGAGTGGTCCAAATTAGCAAGAAAAGTATCAGCTATGATAACATCATCATCATCATTATTATCCTCTAAGTCACCAGTAACTTTAGACTTAGCCCACAGCACATGCAGAGAACACATCAGGGACATCACAATCCTGGGTCGCAGTCACTGGTTCACTAGACAATTGAGGAGCTGGACACACTTGAATTCCACCAATATCATTTCCAAGTAAAAAGTTACACCTGACACTGGGAGTGTCTCAACCAACCCAACCATAACGGAACCATTAACAAAACCAGACTCTAAATTCACTCTGCACAGAGGGACAGAGAAGTAATTATTCCCTACACCTTGTAAGATTACAGTTTCATCAGAGGAATTAACATTAGAGCCTAGAACACTGGTCAGCATAAGGGATTGGCAAGCACCTGTATCACGATATATTTTTACTGATTTCCTGTCATTATTGTCTAGAGGACTGACAAAACCATCAGACAGGAAATTAGAACATGAACTCTTGAGAGTGTCACCCACGTTACTGCTCAAAAGAGGAGCTTCATCATGAGAATTTAATTTACCCCTCAAAGCAGGTTCAGTTAACTCGGTAAAAGAATTCTGGGAACTCTCAAGGGTGGACACTAGACCAATTGACTGAATATTTAAAGACTCCTTTTTGTCCACATCATGCTGTCTCCTGAAACATTTCTCCGTAGTATGACCAAGCTTACTACAATAAGTACATTTACTTTTCTGAAATCTAGAGATGGAGCTGGTATTTACTTCCTGAGAAACATCATCTTTATTCTCTTTCCTGTTACCTGTACTCTGAGTAGAGGTAACGTACTTTCAGCTTTCCTTTTTTCTTTAGAAAATCTCTTGTGAGTGAGAACATATTCATCAGCTAAAACTGCAGCATCAGACAAATTATCTATTCTTTTCTCAAGATATAGTCGTACATCTTTATTAATACACCTTTTGAAGTCCTCCAGCAAAATCATGTGCTTAAATTTATCAAAATCAGAATTTACATTCTTAGAATTTAACCACTGCTCTAACAGATCTTTGATTTTTGCATACTCAGTATGGGATTGCTTATCTTGGTTATAAGTTGTCCTAAATTTTACTCTATAGGCTTCAGGAACAAGCTCATAGGCCTTAAGAATCAAGCTCTTAACTACATCATAATTATCAGATTGATCCTGAGGCAAAGATGCATAAGTTACTTGAGCTTTACCGGTGAGAACACTCTGAAGGAGTACTGGCCAACACTTTTTGGGTCAATTAAAATCTGTAGCTACCCTCTCAAACAACTGAAAATACTTTATTAAATCAGATTCTTTAAAAGGAGGGACAAGTTTAACATTTTTAGCCACATCAAAATCAGAGCTAGATGATCCAGTTCCACCTTGTTTCATGCGATACTCATGGTCTGCCTGAATCCTAGCAAGTTCAATTTGTGCCTCCTGAATACAAGCCTGAGACTCAGCCTCCTTAGCACGTGCCTGAAACTCAGCCTCCTTAGCACGAGCCTCCTGCAGGGCTAGCTGAAACTTAGCTATTTCAATCTGCATTTGCTCATCTAGATGAGTTACAGTAAACAAGCTTAAATTAATCATGCCAACAATTTGATCTTTAGAATGATGAGAGTGAACAGCAATTCCCAATTGTTGAGCAACAAGCTTAAGTTCATTCTTTGTTCTGTTTTCTACATCACACACTGTTTGCACATTTGACAAAAACTCTTTGGCTTCATCAAGAGTAGTAATAGTAGACATCATGAATAAATCACAGTCACAAAATATCAACCAATATCCTTATGATAATATCCTGAATATCCTGATAAGAGGTCGCCAAATTAATGTTACGGAACAGAGAGAGATAATGAACACTTCAAGTGAGAATACTAAAATCACTACTGTCCCTCAAAGTTCCAGGTTAAAAACAAAAAACTTAGGTAAAATTACAAGTTAAAGTTTAATGCTCAGACTAACAACCAAACATTCAGGACTCATAAGGATAATGTAATGGCAAAACAGGTTACATATATGGTTAACTGCAATAGCCTCTATTAACATGAATTTAGCAAGAGGAAATTTATCTAAGTCAGCCCCGATAAAATGAGAAAACCGGATAATGCTCAGTTAAAGCAAGATATAATATTATTACAGATACAAAATATTACTAATACTGGCTGACAGCATGGAACCAATATGAAACACAAAAACCTTACCAGGTTTATGAATTAACGCCTTAGGCTATACAGTATAAGAAAAATGGTAATAACACTTATACTCAAATTATACAGCAGCTAGATGGCTGGAGACTTCCTGAGCACTCACAAAAATAATAATATACTGTACAGGGGAAGACAGAGATGTGAACAGAATGAGGAGTAGATCTAAGTGGCCACTCATTTTCTTTTTTTTTTTTTTGCCTATCGACCATTGAGGCCGGAGCCTCTGGTCATTAAGGCAAATATATATATATGCATATATATTGACACATATATACATATATATACAAACATATATATATACATACATACATACATACACACATCCATGCATATGAACATACACACTTTCATGCACACGTACATATATATATAATAATTTTTATTTTATTATATTTTGTAGTTTTATTTTTATTATTTTTATTTAGTTTTTTATATTTTTAACTTTATATTACTTATAATCAAAAATACCTAATCTAAAGACCCTAAAACTAACCACCTAACAGACAAATCGCTAACCTATACTAAATCCTAAGAGACAAATAACTAGACCTACACTAATGTTAAAAAAGCCTCGACCAAGAGAACACCATCGACTGCAGATATGTAATGCCTTTCTATATTACATACCTGCACTCATCACCTGGTGACTGTCAGTCGAGGCACAATCTAATATAGGGGACATCATTATATGAAAGGGAACCAGACGAGTCAGGAACATTTCCATATACGTCAGCTGTCGTCCCTAATTAGAATAACTTAAGCAAGATAGTATAATGTATTTACATAATTTGTACAAAAAGTGAAGAACCTCGCCCAGCAGACCACCATCGACTGCAAGTGCCCAGTACCTTCCTATATTGCACACTTGCACTCATCAGCTGGTGACTGTCAGGCGAGGAACTTGGCTTAATGTACTGGACATCTATATTAGAAATAGATCGGTGGGAGGAGGAACTATTTAAAATATGTCAACTGTCAACCCTAATTAATATTACAATACATACATATTTACTGTTGATAAAAACCATAACCACACAGTAAAAAAGTCACCTCACTCTGATCAGTCCGGTCTCTCTCAAGAAAGCCATCAATTTATCAGTCATAACAATGTCCCCATCACCCATGATGGTGGAAAGGGTGAAGGGGATGTCTACTGCGCCGCAGTAATTTATAAGTGAAGCACGTTCACGAATAAATCGCCGACAATGCAGGATGATATGACTGATAGATAACACCGCATTACAGATGTCACAGTGCGGTGGGAAGCGTCTTTCCATATATGGTTTCATGTGGGTTAAAATGGTGGCATTGAGCCATAACCGTGCCAACACTTTTTCTTCTAGGCGACTTGGACGGTTGGCATTGTCCCAGTCGCCCAGGTACGGCTTACAAGTTGGAATATTTAGTCTGGTCCACTGACCTTGCCACAGAAAATTTATTGATTTCTTTCCGAGAGATAGACTCGACCGTAGATCACGAGGAACGTCCCAAGTCTCCTCGAGCTCTACAGCCGATTTTGCAAGTAAGTCAGCCTGCTCATTGCCGTAGATACGACAATGACCAGGCACCCAGATCAGCGTGAATGACTTGTTGCATGAATGCAACTTATTAACGATGCGGCCCTGGATCTCGTGAGAGTCCGTAGTGAAAGATGCAATTGCCTGAAGGGCTGATTTTGAATCTGAAAATATGACAAATGAGTCATGCCTAGAATTGAGCGCATAGTCTATGGCTTTGTCAATAGCAAAAAGTTCTGAAGTAAACACAGATGTATGAGTCGGCAACCAAAACCTGAGGGCACATTCAGTCGACCACACACTTGCATCCACACATTCACTCGACTTGGAGCCGTCGGTGTACAATTGATGGGACCCCAAGTGACGAACAATGATGTTACGAAACAAGTGGTGGACCTCCGCCTTTGGCGCCTTGGCCTTTGGTGCTGGGAGCCATGTAACATCCACTGTAAAGCCGGGTGGCTCCCAAGGCACTATATTTTTAAGCACCAACTTGTCACAGTCACTGGGGTCCACACCAAGCTCCTGAGTCGGTAAGTGGAGGCGAGCGGCAAGTGGCCGACGCACCCCCCGCAAAAGGTGGTGGTATTGATGCAGGGGGGTACAGGCCACATTGCCGATATTAGTTTTCCTAAATGTCCTTATTCCGTAGGACAAGGCCAGGTGGTCACGGCGAATACAGAGGGGAGGCACATTCGCCTCCACTTCCATACAAGCCACACAGGTACACCAGACGGCTCCAAGACACATTCGCAAACATTTATTCTGTAGCACATCCAATCCTTTCAGCATGGCATCGGATGCCGAGCCATACACCTGTGCGCCATAGTCTAGCTTCGATCGAATAAGGGACTTATACATCATTAATAAAGATTTTCTGTCGGCACCCCAAGTAGTACCTGCTAGGTACTTGGGGACATTTAACGGTTTATCACAACGAGCAAGCAAAGTATTAACATGAAGTTTAAAATTCATTCTATGATCAAAATGTATTCCTAAAAATTTTACAGAATTTTGAAAAGGTACCGCCTGATTATCCAAAGTTAAGCACAAATTAGGTAATGTTACGATTAGTGAAGACTATAGCGGCACACTTACAGACGGAAAACTTAAATCCCCACTGCAAGGCCCATTGGTGGACGGAGTCAAGGGCTGCTTGAATCCTCCCAGCCGAAAATTGTGCATTACGGGAAGAGTGCCATATTGCACAATCGTCAGCGTAGAATGAGTATTTAAGATTCCTCGGGATGGGAGCTGATGACAGAATATCATTGATCATAATACTAAATAAAGTAGGACTAAGCACACTTCCCTGTGGCACCCCGTTTTCCTGGATAAATATATCCAATGTTATGTTATGGGGCAATTTGACAGAGAAAGTTCTGTCCCTTAAGAAATTTGAAATAAAAATAGGCAAATTTCCTCTTAAACCATAAGCATAGAGCTTCAGTAGTATACCATGTCGCCATGTCATGTCATATGCTTTATGGATGTCCAAGAACACCCCTATCATGAATTCTTTATTGGGAAATGCCTCTGCAATACAATGCTCCAAATTCATTAAATGATCTAGTGAACTTCTGTATTTACGGAAGCCACATTGTTGATCATTTAACAAATTCTTCGACTCTAAAACTAAAAGAAGCCTATTGTTTACCATACGTTCCATGACCTTACATAGACAAGAAGTCAACACAATAGGACGAAATGAAGTGGGATTCATAAGACGACCAGCCTCTTTGGGTATCGGTATGACGTGCGCAAAGTGCCATGAGTTTGGGAATGTTCGAGATGCCCAAATCTCATTGTACAATGCTAACATCTTAATCAGGTTGTCCTGATTAAATGCTGGATCATACCGTACATGATGGTGTCTGGTCCAGGGCTGGTGTCTTTACAGGATTTAAGGGCAAGGAGCAGTTCATCTAGCGTAACCTCTTGGTTGTATGGGAGTCTACGTCTTCTGTGGCAAAGTCTAATATCTGTAGCTCAGCCGTGCGTTTATGATGTTGAAAACGCGGGTCATAATTGGCTGAGCTACTTATATGAGAAAAACTCCTGGCAAGGATGTTAGCAACGTCCATGGGCTCGTCATAGGTGGTGTTATTCACCTGCAAGGTGGTCACAGGGAAGTATGGGCGTTTATTATTTAATAATCTTATAGTGGACCAGACTTTATGTAATGGTGTTGTACGAGTCACCGTGGACACAAAGGACCGCCAGGAGTCACGTTTAGCCCTTCTTATTATTCTCCTTGCCTCAGCCTCTGCCTGTTTGTATGCAATAAAATTTTCCTCAGTGGGCTGACTATCAAAAATCCTGTATCTCCTATTGTGTTTTCTTAATGCTTGTCGGCAATCCGGCGTCCACCAATGTGCTCTATGCTTCGCATGAACTGTAGAAGTCTTGGGAATAGCAGCCTCAGCTGCGTGTAATATGGAAGTAGTTATATTTTCGACCTTAACATCTATGGTCTCCCCAGATATATCTAAATTGGCGATCCTTGAGAAGGATCCCCAATCTGCTTTCTTATAGTTAAATTTTGGAGGTGGAGAGTCCGAAATGATGTCGAGTGTATAAGAAAGACAGACGGGTAAATGATCACTTCCTAAGGAGTCGTCGTAAGTGTCCCATGAGAAATCTTGATGTATACCAGGGGAGGCCAAAGATAAGTCAATGGCCGAAAAGTTACCAGTACGATCATCTATATGAGTCGCTCTACCATCGTTCAGAAGACAGAGGTTGGACTGTAGTATTAGGTCGGCTACTTGCTCCCCAAGACCATCGATCCTCAAGCTACTCCATTGATAGTGATGGGCGTTAAAGTCGTCCAGCACTAACTTATTCCCAGGTAGATGTTCAACTAGTGAATTTAAAGCATCACTATCAATGGGGTCATGTGGAGGACAGTACAGAGAGCAAATAGACAGATACGTGTTATTAAATTTTACTCTGC
>NW_027643278.1:0-82500 GCF_032717465.1 Coenobita brevimanus | reverse complement strand
CTTAAACTGAAGTATATTTTCTGAATGTGCCCGGATATATTAGGCCTGTTGTCAGCAATGTGAATAGATTAAGGGGTAACGATGCCGAGAGAGGAGCTGGGATGGAGTCAGGTGTAGCATGAATTACTAAACTAAACCTTGAGCCTGTGGATTAAAATATTTAATGATGCTTCTTGCAGTATCGTGCCAACCTCAATAATTTTGCAAGCGATTCAGGCGACGATCTTCGGGCAGCCTATTCTTTCCTGGTCACATACTCTTTCACTTTCCTCCTGCTCTCTCACCGCTTTCCTTGCTCTGTCATAACCCTTTTTTTTGTTTTACCTCTTCTCCTTCACTTGCTCTCCCTTCTCTTTCGTTTTCTCTTTCTTCCTCTTTTTCCATTTTCCCACCACTTATTTCTGCGTTCATTATGCTCCCTATTAATTATCCACTCTCCTCTCTCCTCAACCCTAATCTTTGATAAGCCATTTTTTTCCTCTCCGGTAATCTTCCTGCTTGCATGGTAGCCTCTCATCTCGTCTTCAAGTTTTTCTACTCTCTCTACAACCTGTCACTTTGAACTTTATTTCTCTTTTCAGGTTTCACAAAATTTTCCATTCCTATATTCTGTGCCTTCGCCCTGACTACCACTCTCTCTTTTCTATCTGGCATTTTCCTCCTCTTACCTCCCCCTTCATCATCCCGAATTCCTCCCTGAACCCTTTGCCTCTGCTGCCTCCGTCTTGAGTTTTCTACCCTGTCTGTCTTCATACATCAATCATAGCACCCACTGACCATGTCTTTGTCAGGTTTTATCCATACCTTTCTCTCTGCATGCCCTTGTGTTATAATTTCTTTGATCTGCTTACTTCATCAACTCATAAATTCCTTTCACTCCTACCTCCCACACTTTCAGCCTACCTGTCTGCCTCCCAACCTCCATAATACCACACCGTATCCATCTCATCTTCACACTGTCCAGCTAAATGCAGACATTTTTTCTTTTTGTCTCCTTCTTTGTTTCATGTCCATCAACTGTTTCTGCCTCTAGCATCTTTATTTTGCTTGTTTATCTAATTCCATAAGTACTACTCTTGAACTCTCCTTCTTCATCCCTACCTCACTTTGTATTTGTTATATGACACAGTTTCCCTTCTCCTTTATTAGGCTTTCTTCGCGTACTTCTACAGGCCTGACTCCATAATTTCACTACCGTTCTTAACCACAAATTGCTGTCGTTCACCTACCTTAATTTGATGGACATTTTCGTCGATTTGCAACTTATTATCTGTAAATCAGTGAAGCAGTATGACAACACTATGGCTCTACATCTTCCCCAAAATACTTTTAATGACTGTCACAATATTTTATTGTAAATTTCTTGTTTCAGTTCAGTATTCATGGAGAAAAGCTGAAGTTTAAGCCAAGTTTTGGACAAATTACAGTTTATGCTTGCTACACTTAATATACGTCATTTTCGCATCCACCTCACTTCTTGCCCCAAAATCTTCCTCATGCCTCTCCCATGATTTTTTTTTTTTCTAATCTTTATTCATCCTTCTATTCTGCCTGTACGCCTACCGGACAAAGTTATCTTCCATTTATCTATCTATCTGTCTATATCTATATCTATATCCATCTATCTATATCTATCTCTCTACACACACACACACAAACACACACACACACACACACACACACACACACACACATATATATATATATATATATATATATATATCTATATATATATATATATATATATATATATATATATATATATATATATATATATATATATATATATATATATGTGTGTGTAAAGCTCTTCTTGATGGTCTTTTACCGATTCTCATAATCCCTGCAGTTTCTCTGCCTCTTCAGTCTACTCCATGTTTCACAGTGTCTTCCTGTCTCCTTGTCGACTTGTCTGAAAAGAAAAAAAAATGCAAACAAAAGACGGA
Organism: Coenobita brevimanus; assembly: GCF_032717465.1. Classification (NCBI taxonomy): domain Eukaryota; kingdom Metazoa; phylum Arthropoda; class Malacostraca; order Decapoda; family Coenobitidae; genus Coenobita; species Coenobita brevimanus. The sequence continues at coordinate 80,554 of NW_027643278.1, read as the reverse complement.
CGTATGCTACCAGCCTTACCAGACTGGTTGTTTATTCACAGGATTTTGTGATCAATTATAATGCCTACACAGACTACTGGATGGAGTACTTTTAGTTTGGTAATGTCATGACAGAAATCAATGCCATATGCGTACTTTAACCCCTGCAGGGTTGATTCTTTGGAAGGTTGTTAATTCCATTGAGTGATTGTTTTATAACCAATTAAACTGTACTTTACATGAGGCTTGCATCTTAACCCGTGCAGACTTTCATTGTGCCTCATATGAGATCTGCAGCTCGGCAAGGGTTAAAAAATAGCAATGCATGCATTGCTCAAAGTTGCAGAAACATGAGTCCCATTGGTTTTCCTCTCAGTTTTTCGTTGAACTTAATCCTTATCTAGGTTAACTAAACACACTGTTCTAGCACTTACCTTTAGTGCCTCATATACAGCACGTCGCTTTCTGCATCATGAAACCACTTCGTCTCAGAATTTTCTCATTCTCTGTTTTCACGAACCTCTCTGCTTAGTTCACAAAGTTCTTCCCTCCGCCATAAAAATGTTGCCACTAACTCGAGGCTTAACATTTCCTCACTCAAAAACCTCATCCCTGTTTGCCTCATGAAGCTCTTCCCTACATGCTTCATAAATTTCCAATCTACTTGCCTTGGAAAGCCCTGCCTCATCCGTTTTACAGCTCTTCCCTGCCTAACTCACATTGTTGCCTGTGCCTGCCTCATACAGGTCGTCTTACCTGCTTATAAAGTTTCCATCTACTTGTCTCAAAAAAATCCTGTTTGATGCAAAACGTATTACTGTCTGTCCCCATCAAGCCATTCCAGGATGTTGTCTGAAAGGATCATTTCACTAGGATGTGGTTTGTGGTGTAGTATTTTTTTTTTTTTTTTTTTATGCGAGGAAGAAGGAACCATAGGCCATGAGCCCGCAGTAACAGTTCCCTCCAAGAGAAAAACAAAATACAATATAGAGCCAAATTCAAGATCCGATCAAAGTATGATGTGCTTTGGTGTAGTGTAGCTGAGTGCAGTGTGGTATAGTGTAGTGCACAATAGTGTAGCGTGGCTAATTATGGTGTAATGTAGCATACTGTACTGTGGTGCGATATAATGTGGCCGTAACAATATGTGGTGTGTACTGGTGTGGTGTGGTGTTGAGTGGTGTAAAAACAATTTGGTGTGATGTGATGTGTCATAATCATGATCATTATCTATGGGGTGGTGGGGCGTGATGTGGAGTGAACAGGTAGTGTGGTGTGGTGTGGTGATGATGTGTGAGGTGGGGTGGTATGAATAGTGAGGGGTGACGTATTGTGGTTAAGATATAGTGGCGTGGTGCTGTGTGGCGATTAGCAAAAGTAGTATTCTCTTTTATGTTGTGATGTCGTGTGACGGATATGTGTGTGTGTGTGTGTGTGTGTGTGTGTGTGTGTGTGTGTGTGTGTGTGTGTGTGTGTGTGTGGTCTTTACAGTTTTATATAGGGCTGTTATGTACTGTAGTGCGGTACAAGTTTCCAATGATATTAGCCCTACTCTAATACCTAGTGATGTGATATAGTCCTAGTGATATATACTGTATAGCGGAGGGAAAATTCAAAAGAACAGTGAACTTGGTGCCAAGTTTTTGCGATTTGGCCTGCTAATAAATATGGTATAACATTCTCAGAAACCAGTGCAAGTGAGGTGATATACGAAAATCATATCATCTCGCAATAGCGCTAGATTGTCGCACAATACCACTTTTTCCACGTTTTATGATGTCAGAAATCCGTTTTTGAGGTACCGTATATTTTGTTTCAAGGTCACTTTCAAGGTCAAGTTTCATTTTCAAGGTCATATAAGCCTACGACAATTATTTGGTAGCTTTAAGTGGAAAGTAACTTATTTCGTAACTACATTTTCTATCTATCCATCTATTGCCAGACGCCTTAATCCCTTATATGGGGTGACCACAAGCAAATCGCCTCCACGCCACCCTGTCCCCCGCTGTTTCACTGCCCTGCTCCCAATTCACATCCTCATCTCTCATATACCTCTCCACTCCATTCCTCATCCATGTACAGACTGAGCAACCATGGAGACACGACACATCCCTGTTTCAACCCAACCTTCAAATAGAAAAACTCACTCAGTGAACTATCCACACGCACTGCAGCCTTTGCACCCTCATACATACTCTTCACAGTATTCAACAACTTCCCATCTACTCCATATATTCTTAATACTTTCCACAATCCTTGCTTATCGTCCCTGTCATACGCCTTCTCAAAACCATGAAGGCGGCGTACAACTTCTTTCCCTTCTCCAGAAACTTTTCCACTGAAGATCTATCTATCTATACACCTAGGCTGCTTCCCCCAAGGAAAGGGAGTAGTCGAGACAGGACGACACACTCCCCATTCACTCATCCATTCAAACACATTCATTCGCATCTTAGCCAGGGGAGAAGGGACAGATCCTCACCACACCACACCGCACGAGGGTCAACTGCATAGTGCAATCAGTGACATCCGCAGTAGGGCCCGACAGCAGAGCTGGCTTACCCTGCCACATCATAATAGACCCATCCCCTTACCCGCACCTGACCTGATTAGCAGATCAGATCAAATTCGGGAGAATATCCCCCCAGGGCTGCATCATCATTAATTCATTCACAATTTCTATCCATTTATTTCTGTCACGTACAGCCACTCTCCCCTGCTCAACAGACATCCCTCTCGCATCCAGCGCTCTCTTCACACTGTCCATCCATCCTATTCGTGGTCTTCCTCTCAGCCTTACACCTCTCACATCAGATCTAGTTATCTTTTTCACCAATCGCTCATTATCCATTCTCTTCATATGCCCAAACCATCGCAACACCCCCTGCTCAACTCAATCAGCCATCTCCCGAACAACTCCAGTTCTCCTTCGCACTTCATCATTTCTCACTCGATCCATACGCGTCACTCCACACATACTCCTCAGACACCTCATCTCCATTACATTCAAACTTTTCCTCTCTACTACACCCATATTCCATGTTTCAGCCCCATATAATGCAGTTGGTACTACAACACCCTCATACAGCCTTCTCTTTACATCCATTCTAAGCGAACGACATCTAAACACTTTTTTCATTTCTCCCAGCACCTTTCCTGCTTCATTCATTCTAAACTTCACTTCTGCATCTATTCTTCCATCCACAGCAACATGTGACCCTAAATACTTGAAACACTCTACCTCCTCAATCAACTCATCATTCAAAACTATATTCATCTCCCTACGATCTACCGACATCGTACGCTTCATCACTTTACTCTTATTCCCATTTACTTTCAATTTCCTCCTTTCACACATCCTTCCAAACTCCTTTACCAACTATCTCAATCTCTCCTCTGAATCAGCCACCAGTGCAGTATCATCTGCAAACAGCAGCTGCTTCAGATTCCACTCTCTACCATCAACATTCACCAGACTCAGACCTCCACCTAAAACTCTTGCATTCACCTCCCTTACAACACCGTCCATATAAATATTAAACAACCAAGGCAACATCACACATCCCTGCTGCAGCCCTACTCTCACGGGAAACCAATCACTCACAGTATTTCCCACTCTTACACACGCTCTACTATTTACATAAAAACTTTTCACCCCTTTTAGTAACCTACCATCAAGTCCATACAATCTTAAAACAGTCCACAAAGCCTCCCTATCAATTCTGTCGTATGCTTTCTCTTAATCCTTGAATGCCCAAAACACATCCTTGCCTTTTGCTAAATACTTTTCGCACACTTGTCTCACAGCAAACACCTGATCCACGCATCCCATCCCTCACCTAAGGCCGCGCTGTTCATCACCAATCACTCCCTCTGTACCCTCTCTAACTCTCTTAATTAACATTCTACCATACACCTTACCTACAACACTCAACAGCCTTATACACCTAAAGCTAGTACATTCATACTTATCACCCTGGCCTTTATACAACGGGACCACACAAGCACTTGCCCAGTCAATTGGCACCATACCATTCACAAAGCACACATTCAACAATCTTACTAACCAGTCAACAATAGTCGCTCCACCACCCTTCAGGCATTCCACAGCACAGCCATCCGTACCTGCAGCTTCCCTTTTTTCATCTCCTTTACTGCCTCTGCACTTCCTCCATTGTGATCAAAGAATCATTCAACTCTCCCAACACATTTATTCCTTGCACCCTTCCATCCGCCACAATCTCAGCCACCCTTTCCTCCTCTACATTTAACATTCTTTCAAAATACTCTGCCCATCTCTTCCTTACTGCATACATCTCAATTAATATCCTTCCGTCCTCTGTTTTTACTTGCTCTTCCTTCCCAAACTCTCCCTTTCACACCCTTTACACCTCCTTCCAGAACATTTTCTTATTCTGTTGAAAATTCTCAGTCAGCTGCCTACCGTACCTCTCATCTCCTGCCACTTTAGCATCACGCACAGCCCTTCTCGCCCTATTCCTCTTTTTCTTTTACCTCTCATATGACACCTCATCCTTCCTCTGCAGCCACACTTCATATGCACATCTCTTCTCCAGCCACAGCCATACTCACTTCTTCGCACCACCATTCATTTCCTTTTCTTACACCACCACCCACACGTCTCACACGACACACCTCTTCTGCATGCCCCACCCCAGCACTCTTATACATCTTCCATTCCTCCACACTACAATTTTTCTGATCTTTCACTACGTTCCACTCATCTTTCAAAATCTCCTGATACTCTATAATTTTTTCTCTTTTATCCAACTCACTCACTTTCAAAACCTCCCTGCCACACCTAATCCTCCTAACTCTCACCCATCTCTTACCTACTCTTAATTTTCCCTCCACCACATAGTGGTCAGACATACCTTCACCCTCCCCTCTCAGAACTCTCACATCCAACAAAGTTCCTATTACATTCCTGGACACAACCACATAGTCCATCAACGTTCTATCAACAACCCTTCCACCCTCCTGTCTCACCCATGTATACTTATAAATATCTTTCTTTTCAAACAGAGTATTTCCAATCACCATCTCTCTCTCAACGCACATTCCCATCATTCTTTCCCCATTTTCATTTCTTCCAGGCACACCATGTACACCAACTGCACCTTCAATTACTACATTTCCCACTCTGGCATTCATGTCTCCCATCATTACCATATTCACATTCGCTTCAAAACTCTGCAGACACTCATCATCATTCCAGAAAGACTCCCTCTCTTCTTCATCCCTTTCACTACCAGGCTCATATGCACTCACAAACACCCACACCTCACATTCAAAATTCGCTTTCACCCACATCAGTCTCGATGACACCTCCTTCCATTCAGTCACACACTGCTGTACTTCCGGACTCACTAACATGGCCACATCTTCTCATGCCCTTCCTCTATCAACACCTGACAATCTTCCATTCACACTTCCAAACATAAACTCACCCTTCCCTTTCATCTTCTTTTCACTCAAAGCTAACACATCCAACTTTCTTCTCACAAACATTCCTCCAATTTCCTCCCTTTTAGCCTCAATTGTAATACATCCACGCACATTCATAGACTCAGTCTTCAGGGTACGGGGATAACTCCAATCCCCATCCGTTTCTCTGCCCTGACTCATTCTAGGAACTAACAAACAGAGGAGAGGGGTCCCTAATCCCCCATGATCTACACAACCTCCTCGCTTCCTAAAGCCTTCTTTATCTTCTCCAACTAATTCCACTGTTGTTTCCCTATCTCTGTCAATATGTATCCTATGGTATAATTTTTCTATTACACTAAGAAGACAAATGCCCCTATGATTACCACACACTTCTTTTTCCCCTTTCCCTTTATACAAGAGGATAATTATATTTGACTTCCAATCCTCCAGGACGCTACCTTCCTCCCAGGCCAATCTGCACATTTTCCACATCCATTCTACTACTATCCCCCATGCTTCAGCATTTCACCACACACTCCATCAATTCCTGGGGCTTTCCCTATTTTGACTTTCTTCATTGCTTCCACAACTTTCATCCTACTGATTTCTTCCTGTATTCTCACCTCCCTCCTTCTCCCAGCGATTCCTCAGCCACTTATACTCGCATTACTTTCATTCTCTATGTTCAAGAATTCATTTAAGTGTTTTCTCCATCTGCTCATTTTTTCTCCCTTCTCCACTAGTAACCTACCATTTTTATCTTTCACTCCCCTACTAATTTCATTGCCACCCTATCTGACTCTCTTTACCTCTTTCCAGAACATTTTCTTACATTCCCTCCACTTGATACTCAAATTCCTTCCAAATTCCTCATCCACTTTCTTCTTACTCTCTCTTACTAATTTTTTCACCTCTCTCTTCCTTTCTACGTATAACTCTATCTTCCGTCTGTCAGCTTCTTCCACGTCCCTATTTCTCATCCATTCATTATATGCTTTTTTTCTTTTGTGCCACAGCCTGTCTCACCTCTTCATTCCACCATGCTGTTCCTTGCACTCCCTTTCGTCTTCTCTTCACCCCACACACCACCTCACATGCTGCACATATTTCTTCTGTGAATATCTTGCACACACCTTCCACGTCCCCCATCTGCTCCAGTTCATATTCACCCAATCGTTCCTCCACTTCTCTCTTATATTCTGCCTTTTTCTTATCCTCTTGTAACCTTTCCACTCTCCTTGCATCTACTCCATCCTCCCGTCCTTCCCTTCTTCTATTTCTCTATTTTACTTGGACCTTGATTCACATCCCCAACCTCTATATGCTCTTGCATTCATTACACAACTTTGCATCCTTTCATCCACACACACATAATCAATCATTGCCTTCCTCTCATTTAGTTCACCATCCATCCTTCTCATCACTCACCATGTATACCTGTGGATCATTCTGATTTCAATTTCACATTTTTTGTCATTTCAGGTCTGCTGGACATCATCAGTGGCAGAAGTATTCAATGTTCATTCCTGTGAAGGGAATTAACTTTGTTTATCTTGTACGGATTCCGGTAATTGTAGGTGACTGTCCCCTTTATGCACAGCAGACATGTCAGCGAGAGTACCCAGATGAAGTTGGTGAATTAAAACTAGTTTGCCTCATGGGTTCCCTCTATATATGGCATCCCAAGTACACGGAGGTAATCTGCTGGCTGGATCTGGCTGAGACTGGATATTCTTCCATGCAAGTGGTGTTGTAAACATGTCAAGCACATTCGGTACTCATATCAGCTTACTTTTGCTTGGAATCATGCACTAGAGATTCAGGCCTATAATGAATACTACCATGACTCTATGGAGATGTGGAAGAAGAAACTCAAACCATCTCCTACTGGACATCAGTTGGAGACTATCTCCTGAACAACTGCCGCTGCCACTTTGTACAAGGTCATGCGTGTTGGTGATTGGCTACTAGTCCTGCATGCTTGTGATGAACAGCGCCCATAGATCTTTGCTTTTGGACAAAAACAACGCATGCTGGATGCCAATATTATTGAAAGACATGACACGTCTACCAGAAATCCTTCCAATTAGGCTATCCATGAAACCTTTATGAAAGGAAAATTTGTTGTGCAATTAGTAATAAGAGGTTCTCCCTCATGGCACTTGATCAGAACCAGGAACATAGCATAAAATTCCCTAAGAAAGATCAATCAATCAATCATTTCCTGGGGCACCCCACGGGATGTATACAGCCTTAATGAACTCTCTCCAGCAATATTTGTCTCTTGCCATCTCCTTCAGGTCCCACCAACACTCCTCTCCTGCTTCTCTTTCCATTGTCCTCAACCAGGTTTCCCTCGGCCTATCTCTACCTCTTCTTCCTCTAGCAGTCCACTCTGGCACATCCTGTATTACACTGCCTTCTTTTCTATATATGTGCCCCAGCCACTTCCAGCGAGACAGTCTCACATATTCATCAACTGGTTCCACTCTCGTAATATCCCTTTCTCTTTCATTTGTAACTCTGTCTTGCCACTTTACCCCAAGAATCCCTCTCAGTATCTAATTCTCAAATCCTAATAATTTCTGATCTGTTGCAGTTGTGCTGTACCATGACTCATGCCCATAAATTAAAATTGGTCTAACCATGGACTTGTAAATTTTTACTTTAGTATGTACCGAAAGCATATTATTATTCCAAACAGATTTCAACATTTCAACAGCTCGCCAAGCCAGTCTAATCACCTCCTCAATTTCATTGTTAATGATCCATTAGATGATACAATCGTTCCCATTAGATGATACAATCGTATATATATATATATATATATATATATATATATATATATATATATTATAGTTGAAACAAGATCAGAGGTCAGGCTTGGAGTAAATGTAATTGTAATTTAAATGCAATGGAAATAATTAAACATTTATGGTTAATTGTAATTGTAACTAAAATTGTTTTTATGTACCAGTAATTGTAACTGTAACCGAGCTTTAAATTCATAAAATAATAGTTATTGTAACTGAATGTTTAAAAGCATTATAATAAAATATTTCTTCATACAAATATTACTTTGATACAGTGAAAACTGAGAGAGAGAGAGAGAGAGAGAGAGAGAGAGAGAGAGAGAGAATTATATTGTGCTATATAGTAAACATATTTCATGAGACGTGACAAGTCCAGTAATGGCATATCTGGGATCTGCAGACTATTCGAGACTAATGTGTCCACTGATCATCGTGACTACGTCTACGTTTGTGGTGGGACAGGTTTGTAAATGTAAACAGTTATAAACATGTGATTTTCACGAATAATGAGTTCATGACACATCCAGTACTTGCAATTCTGAGATCAGTACGTGTTGACTGTCGAATGGGGACTGAGCCTGTGAGTCAGTGGACCATCAGGACTCGCTGGAACAGGACTGCACCAGGGACAGAGCAGCAGGGCCAGTGCACTCGGTACTCACATTCTCACAGAGTCGCAGACTCTGTTAGTAAAAGGTTAATCTCCAGTTCGTATTTTAATTTCAGTTTTGTATTCCAGATCAGTGTTTTTTCTTTTTCCATAAAAACTTATATTTTTCACAAACATTTTTAAGGTGCTTATAATTTCAATCGCAAATTATAGGGGGTATTTACTTTTAACTTATAATCTCTGGATCATTTTAAAATTCATATGATTCGTTTTTTATCTGCTCAGAAAGTTGTGGCCGTATCATTTTAATTTCAAATGAGATAAAGAAAATACCGTATATACATATATATATATATATATATATATATATATATATATATATATATATATATATATATATATATATATATTTATTTATTTATTTATTTATTTATACAAGGTAAATAAAAAAAATAGTAATTTAAAAATGGGGAACAGGGATCGCTAAAAAAAGAAAACAAACAGGGATGGATCGCTGGACAACATGAGAAACCAGCAAGGATTCATGTAAAGTTGACAGTAAACCCACAAATCCCTTTTGACTCTAGTATTAACAGTTTGAAAAGAGTAAAAAAAAAAAAAAAAAGGATATGTGGGTTTATATTGTGAATGTTACTTGAATCCTTGCTGGTTTTCCATGCTCTCCAGCAATCTTTCCTTGTTTGTCTACTTTCTTTAGCGACCCCTATTCCCCATTTTTAAATAACTAATATTTTTTTTTACCAAGTTTGCTTACTTTTTTTTAAATAAACCATTTATGAATAAAACAATCAAAATTCTTGTGTTTCAACTACCATTAATGCCTTTATTTTATGACACTAAATACTTGGCATTTTCCGATAATTTTCATTGCTGTGGTGTTGTGGCTTTGCACACACTGATTGTTGGTTGTTATTTTAAATTCTGGTCTTCATTTTGTATACTATAGTTGTGAGGTCTCTTACAGTGGACACTGATTGGTTCAGAATCTCTATATTTTGCAAATTCATTAGATACATACCATTTTTAAGAAGTTGCACTAAGTAAAAACTGAAATGCTATATAGTCATGATTACAAGACAGAAACAAAATCTGCTCTTGTGTGCTTTGCATGACGATTTGGATAATAGTGAGTATTTTTTGTGTGTGTGTGTGTGTGTGTGAAATTGATAATGCAAGATTACTACATTAGTTACAGTAATAACTGATGTAGGGAGCACTTCTTGTGCCTCCCCCATGCCCTCTTCATCCTCTTCCTCTGCCTTTTCCTTGTCCCCGTCCTCCATCTCTTCCTCTCCTCCCTCCTATGCATCTCCTTGCTGTTGACTCGTAAGGTTACTGTCATGGTGAATTCTAATAACGCTGAAAAACTTATCCAAGTTTGGCATTGGTTTGCTTTAAGAACTGGTTACGATATCGCATTGTGATCACTTCCAGTTACAGTGCAAAGCACAAACCTGACATCAACACACAAGCCTGCTAGAACTGCAGGGATGAACTAAAATAAGCTAAGTAGAGCCTTGAGTTGAAAATGAATGTAATAGTGTAAAATCACACCGGTGCGTGTTAATTATGCAAATACCCTTTCCCATAATGGTGCTTCATTGCCCGCGTATGTAATCTAATAGCTACAATTTTTCACTCAGTAATAACTTAGTACAATCCCTGCCTGACCTAAACTATTGAAAAGGAATCCTCTGGTGGTCGTTTCAAGAATAAGTTTGCTTTCGAAGATGGTTTTTAGGTGACTGTTCTAGTAGGGTTTTCAGTAAATTCCTGGGTGATCCCTAGTTCATGATAATATATATATATATATATATATATATATATATATATATATATATATATATATATATATATATATATATATATATATATATATATTAGGGTTATAACTTTGATTTTTTTTCAAATAAAAGGAAGCCTGTATCATATACTGAACTTTTGTTTTAAAACAAAGAAAAAGCTCTTATTCCTCCCACTTTTTAAAAAAGGTCACCCCAAATAAAAATGGATTACCATATATTTCACATTACTGCCTGCAAGTTTTATCACTTTCTTAATCTTTATATAAATTTTTTATAACTGTATAGACTTAGAAGATTTTAGAACTGTTTAGAACTTTCTAGAACAGTTTGTAACATTCTAGTATGGTTTAACATTGGAACATTCTAGAATAATGTAAATATTACAAAATGGGATGCATCTTTTAGCATCTAACAGTTATTTTCCCAGTCTGCAGGTGAACAGTCACCAGAATAACTGCTTAGTGTGGTACTGTTATATATTAAATATTTTTGTTTTTCAGATAAGTATGATATTGCACAAAGGAAGTGATACTATCGTACAGAAGAACAGGGATGTCTGGACCAATAATTTAGTGTGGTTCCAGCAGTCACATAGAAGAAGAAGAATTGTGTCTTTAGAGGAATCTTCATTAGAAGAAAAATGCAGAATGCCAAACGAAATGCAACTTGTTGGACGTTACCAGTTTCTTGGAGCAAAAATCAAATTAAGAAAAGAATGAATAGTCGAAATTTCCAAAGAAGTTACAGAATTATGGAAGAGAAAATTGAACTTTCCACATGTGTTACATCAAGCAATATAAGCAAAGCCTGACAAGGTGCGAAAATCTCATGATGAAAGTGTCAAGAGGGGAAAATATGATGCCCTAAATAAACTTTTTGATATCACAAAAGTAAATGGTCAATGCTTAGCCACTGGAGATAAACAACTCTACCACCTACAAGTGCAAAGCAAAGAAGTGGGGTACTCAACAGGTCAAGTTGCAATTAAGGAAACCATTCACCCTTCAAAAAGACAAAAACTGCCTGATAAACCTGTGGGGTATATGTGCAGGAATAGGTGAGAATGAGAGGGCAAAAGAAGGAGTGTGTATTGCTGTGAGTTAAAGATGGAAGAAAAACTTAAGAGAGTATGGATCAGTTGGCTCAAGGATTGCTTGGGTAAGAGTGAATGTTGGACTACAAATGTGGGTGATTAAGTGTGTGTATGCGCCAATGCAAGATCATGTAAGCAGAGTGAGAGAAGAGTTCTGGACAAATGTGGAAGCGTGTTTGGAAAAGTTTGAAAGGTATGAGAGAGTGTTCTTGATTGGAGATATGAATGGAAAAGTAGGGAACGTGAAGGTGGATGGAATAGCTGATGAGTGGGGTCTGCCTGCAGAGACGGATGAGAATGGCAGTGCTTTAGTAGACTTCTGTGCCATGAGGGGGTTGATGGTAGCTAATACCCTCTTCAGGCACAAAATAATCCACAGGTATACATGGCGAGTGACGAGAAGGGTGGATGGTGAACTGAATCAACGGAAGGCAATGACTGATTATGTGTGTGTGGATGAAAGGATGAGAAGGTGTGTGTTGGATGCAAGAGTATATAGAGGTTGGGATAGTGGACTTTCAGACCACCATTTGGTGGTGGTCAGAATCAGTGTCCAAACAAATTGGAGAAATAGAAGAAGGGAAGGACAGGAGGAAGTAGCTCTTACAAGGAGAGTAGAAAAGTTACAAGAGGATGGAAAAAAGGCAGAATATAAGAGGGAAGTGGAGGAGCAATTGGGTAATTATGGATTGAAGCAGCTGGGGGACGTGAAAGGTGTGTGTAAGATAATCATGGAAGAAATCTGTGCAGTATATGAGGTGGTGTGTGGGCTGAAGAGAAGACGAAAGGGCATGCAGTGAAAAGCATGATGGAATGAAGAGGTGAGACAGGCTGTAGCACAAAAGAAGAAGGCATACAGTGAGTGGTTGAGAAACAGGGGCGTGGAAGAAGTTGAGAGACGGAAGAGAGAGTTATATGTAGAGAGGAAGAGAGAGGTGAAAAGATTAGTGAGAGAGAGAGTATGAAGAGAGTGGATGTGGAATTTGGAAGGAATTTGAGTGTAAAGTGGAGGGAATGTAAGAAAATGTTCTGGAAAGAGGTAGAGTTAGACAGAGGTTACCAAAGAAGTTATTAGGGGAATCAAAAGATATAAATGGTAGAAGTTACTAGTGGAGAAGAGAGAGAGAAAAGTGAGCAGATGGAGAGAACACCTCAATGAATAATGAAAGTAATAATGCAAAGTATAAGTGGCTGGGAATGGCTTGGGGAGAAGGAGGGACTTGAGAAGAGTGGAAAGAAATTAGTAGAATGGAAGTTGTGGAAGCAATAAGGAGGCAGTTAAAATGGGGGAAAGCCCCAGGAATTGGAGTGTGTAGGTGAAATGCAGAAGCATGGGTGAGAGATAGTAGTAGAATGGATGGGGAAGCATGTGCAGATTGGCTTGGGAGTAGAAGGTAGAGTCACGGAGGATTGGAATTCAGGCATAATTGTTCCCCTGTAGCAAAAGGAAAAGGAGAAAAAAGAAGTGTGTGGTAATAATAGGGGCAATTGCTCTCTCTCTAGTGGTAATAGGAAAACTATATGGCAGGATACTTACTGACAGAGTGTTGGGAAATAACAGAGGAATTAGTTGGAGAAGAATGGGGAGGTACGAAGGGGAAGAGTGTTGTTTAGATCAAGGATATTCATTCGTAGCTCTTCAGTGGAAAAGTTTCTAGAGAAGGGAAAGAAGTTGTTATGCAGCCTCTCATGGATTTGGAGAGAAAGCATATGACAAGGTGGATAGACAAGCAGCATTGTGGAAAGTATTAAGAATATATGGAGTAGATGGGAAGTTGCTGAATGCCGTGAAGAGTATGTATGAGGGCGCCAAGCTGCAGTGCATGTGGATGGTGAACTGAGTGAATTTTTCTATTTGAAGGTTTGATTGCAACAAGGATGTGTCATTTCTCCATGTTTGTTAAATCTGCATATGGATGGGATTATAAAAGAGATACAGGGGTAGGGCAGTGGATGTTGGAGTGGCCCTAGTGGGAGAGGTGCAGTGTTTGGAAACTCTGTACTGTTTTTGTGCAGATGATACTGTGTTGTTAAGTGAAGACGAAGGGGAGCTGCAAGCGTTTGGTGGATGAGTTTGGGAGAGTGTGTAAGAAACAGAATCTAAAGGCATTTGAATGTAGGGGAGGAGTAAAGTTATGGTTTTCTGAAAGAAGTGAAGTTAGTAGAATGTACAGTGAGACTGGGATGTGGAGGAAATGGAGCTTGTGAGTGCATTTAAGTACTTAGGTAGTATGATGAGTAAGGATGTGGAAGTTTAGAGGGTGAAGTGCTTGAAAGGGTGCAGCAGTGGAAGAAAGGTTGCTGGCTCCTTGAAAGCGGTGATAAGAAACAGAAGTGGAGCATGGAAGTGGAAAAAAGCTACTACACTGACAGTATTGTTATACCAACTCAACACGTATGGAAGTGAGAGCTTGGACGTTAGTTGGAGGGACAGGCGTCAAGAGTGACAGCACTGGAAACGAAGTTATTTGAGAAGAGAAGCATATGCAGTGTCACATGGAGAAACAGGTGTTGACAGATGAGGAAGTGAAGGACAGGCGGTGTGGTGTGGATGTGGATGTGATGGGAAGCGTTAGGAGAAACACACTGAGGTGGGTTGGCCATGTGGGGAGGATGGAGAGAGAGAGACTGATGAGGAGTGTGTGTATGTGAGTGAGGGGGAGGGAGGGAGAGGGGGGGGGGAGGCCGAGGATGAGATGGAAGTTGATAGAGTGGAGAGGCATACGAGAGAAGGGGTGTGGTGAACTGGGAGCAGGGCTGTGAAATGCGGGGAGAACAGAGCGACATGGAGGCGATTTGTTTTTGGGCCACACCTTACGGGGATTGGGGTGTCTGGCAATAGACGGACCATCAACATCTTACGATCTTTCTGATGACAAAGCAAATATAAGTGATGACGACAGCGAATATAAGGAAGAAGATGAGACTAATCACCCACCAACCAGAAAACACAACAGAAGTTTGGCAGAATTTGCAACTATCTTTTAAAGTGCCATCTATAGGAGTATCGATAGATAAAGTTGCTATAATATGCAAACAATTGTCACGTGATGGTATTGACATCTCCAGCTCCAAGTCAACCAAAGCAATTTTAAAAAAAGTCAATGATACAAAAGAGGCTGCTACACTTGAAGGAGGAAATGATTGAAATAGTTAAAGTTGGAAACATGGTCTTTACATTTCGATGGAAAGTGGATTTGATGAAACTGAGTACCAGGTAGTACTACTTTAAAAATGAAAGAACCGAAATAAAACTGGATGCATTGCGTTTTGGAAAATGGTAAGGCTGAAACTATTGCTTTTGAAAGGAATTGCAAAAGTTACCTAATGAATACAACTTATGGCATGCAATACAAAATGATCATTGCTGATACAACTAGCGTTAACACTGAGAAAAAGAGTGGAGTTGTCAGATTACAACAAATGTTCTCGGATAAGAGATTCAACAAACCACAATTTATCGGTTGTCAACATCACTTTCTGGACAGGATTATGCTTTTGGTGATGGACGAAGAACTTGGCGATAACACCCAATGCTCTAAACATCACATATTCATTTGTGTCTCAACTAATAAAGAATTATGAAAAACTTAATCACAGTTTGTTAATGGAACGAGACGAGATCCTCAGTAAGTCAGGATGGAGAGATGACATGAAGTTTTTGTGCCATTTAACACGAGTGTTTAGATTCTTTGATGAAAAAGGTCATTTTGGTCATTTTCCTTTTGATTAACTTTCACAAAATTCCAAATACATCAGTAATGCGAGGTGGAATTCAAGAGCAATTCTCGCTATCCTTGCTTTCATTCTTATACCTACAACAAGGAAGACTTTGGAGAAGATATGCAGCTTCATTTCGTACGAATGGGCAGAGTACTGGTTTAGTAATCAGATGTACAATGAAAATGACTTCAAGAACTTGTCAGAAATATTGAAACATTACAAAAAAGCACTAAACCCATTGCAGAATCACTGGAAGCAGGAGCCATCCTTACTCAAGATACCAAGAAGTAATCAGCGTGCAGAACGTGCAAAGTGATGCAGGAACTTTATGCTCCCTGAAGAGACAAAGCCAAACTGCAGCTTAGATTTATTCTAGGTAATAAACAGTGATTTTAAGTATTAAGCATTTGTATAAGCTCTTTTGTTTTTTGTTTTATTATTTTACATTTAAATATATACTTGCAAAAATCGAATTATTTATTTCGGGGTGACCTTTTTTTTTTTTTTTTTTTTTTTTACTGAGAGGAATAAGGGCTTTTCTCTTTGTTTTTAAGCAAAAGTTCATCGACTTGAGGTACAGGAACATAAGGTTGTAAAAAAGTTATAACTAATATATATATACAATGCTGGGCAGGTGCGCAAACACTTGTGCAAAGTGCAATTGCGCACACTTGCTCTCCAGTGATATCGTTTGCGCATTGCGCACCACACGAGACCATGCGACCATGCGCAATTTTGCGCTTGCACACATGAAAAGGCAGGTGCGCAAGCGCAAACTTAGTTGTGCTTGCACAACTAAATTTGCGCTTGCGCACCTACCTTGCACACCTGCCCTATGGATTGCGCACTGCGCAATCCAAGGGACATGTGGTCTTCCAGGGGACACGTGGTCTTGGGAGCTTCCCGCATGGCTGGACAATGGATGGGGGAGGCTGGGGCGGGTCGCGAGGGTGGGTTGTTTGGTGGGGGGAGGCGGGAGGGAAAGGGGTAGTAGCATTTCTTAATATGCTTCAACAGAGATAATGTATTTTTAATATTTTTTAAGTTATTATGATTAGTATCTAATAATAAACATACATTATTAAGATTAGCATACGCAATTCCTTTCAAAAACCATTAAAACATATTATTTAAAACAAATATCCACAGCCTAATAATTTATTAGGCTGTGGATATTTGATTCAAATACTATTTTCATGATTTTTTATTTTTTGTAACGAATTACAGATGCAATTGTATATTTATATTGTATTATTAAATAAATTGTCTTGACAATACAAGAGAGAGAGAGAGAGAGAGAGAGAGAGAGAGAGAGAGAGAGATAAAGGGCATTATTCTGAGAGAGAGAGAGAGAGAGAGAGAGAGAGAGAGAGAGAGAGAGAGAGAGAGAGAGTTTTTTTGTGAGAGAGAGAGAGAGAGAGAGAGAGAGAGAGAGAGAGAGAGAGAGAGAGAGAGAATAAATACGGGAATGGCAAAGGAGCGTCCCTTTGAGATAGAAAATAAGGCATAAACTTCGTCCCTCTTCTCTCTCTCTTATACTCCATTCCTTCCCTCCTCTCTCTCTTATTTTCCATTCCCTCCCTCCTCTGTTGGAGAGAGAGAGAGAGAGAGAGAGAGTTGATGATACAGTAATCACGTGATCTTTGCCAATGCCTTGGTAAATATAGGCTGTTTTTCCCGGACAATCACCTACTGTACCTCAGTCACCGCGGGTGTTGGGCAGGTTGAAGTAATTTAGTAATTTATTTAATTATACCGATATATATTTTACAGTAATTCCCACAAATATATGCAAATGATTTGCGTTAACGCTTTGTGACATTGCACAAGCTAAATATTAGATTGCGCAAATTACAAATAATAGAAAATAATAATAATAAATAACAGTAAGTAGGTATGCTCTTTTGTTTAAATATCTCAATATTTTTCAGCAATTCCCAAAAATATATGCAAATGGTTTGCGCTTGTGCTTTGCAACATTGCACAAGCTAAATATTTGTCAGAATGCGCATTATGCGCTTGCACAAGGTAATTGAACTGTGGATTGCGCTTTTGCGAACTATGCTAGTTGTCTTTCTCCATTTGTGCTGCTCAATACTGTATATATATATATATATATATATATATATATATATATATAAATATATATATATATATATAAAATTTATATATATATATATATATATATATATATATATATATATATATATAAAATTTATATATATATATATATATATATATATATATATATATATGTATATATATTGTTACGGAACAGAGAAAGATAATGTACCCTTCAAGTGAAAATACTAAAAATCACTACTGTCCCGTAAAGTTCCAGGTTCAAAACAAAAGAGTTAGGTAAAATTACAAGTTAAAGTTTAATGCTCAAACTAACAACACAACATTCAGGACTCATAAAGATAATGTAATGGCAAAAAACAGGTTAAATATATGGTTAACTGCAATAGCCTCTATTAACATGAAATTAGCAAGAGTAAATTTACCTAAGTCAGCCCTGATAAAATGAAAATACACTGGGTAATGCTCAGTTAATGCAAGATAAATTATTACAGATACAAAATAGTATTAAAAGTGGCTGACAAAATGAATCCTACACAAATTACAAAATAAACCTCACTAGGCCTACAAATGAACACCTTATGCTATACAGTACAAGGAAAAAATGCAATAACAGTTATACTCAAATTACACAGCTGCTAGATGGTTCGAGACTTTCTGAGCACTCACAATAATAATAACTGTACAGGGGAGGACAGAGATGTGAACAAAATGAGGAGTAGATCTAAGTGGCAATTAATGTAGAGACTGAGCTCATTATATAGGGGCCGGCTGAGCTTGATACAACTTGTAAGAAGGACGCGCAAATGAAGCCATGGGGACAAAGAGTTGACAATCCCGCTCTGAACAACAGAAAGGACGACTTACTCTACTAAAACGGTAGAAGGGGGGACTGAGGCAGAACACGCTCGTGATCAAACATGCAGCATACTGTGCGTTAAAATTACACAAAGGATGATGAAATCATAGGCTATGTAACACCTCCCCACAAAGAAAAAGAAATTTACAAAGGAAATTTCTTATTACTCTAAAACAATCTGTCTAAAGTTTAGATAAGCAATCTGCAATAACATTTTCTTTCCCCTTGACATGTTGTATGTCTAATGAATACTCCTGAAGAAGTAGACTCCATCTTGTCAATCTCTGATTTTTATCTTCAAACTTACTAAGGAATTTCAGTGGGTTATGATCGGTATAAATGACTATGGGGTCAAAACCAGAACACAAATAAAATGAAAAATGCTGTAAACCCAAAATCAAGGCCAAAAGCTCTTTCTCAATAGTGGAGTAGTTCTTTTGAGGTGGAGTGAACTTCTTACTGTAGTAAGATACAGGGCGTTCAATACCCTGATCATCCTCTTGCAGCAAAACAGCCCCAGCTTCTGTATCACTTGCATCAACAGCCATCTCAAAACGCTTAGCAAAATTTGGAGTAGCGAGCACTGGCTGACTTAATAGGATAGCTTTAAGTTTGTTGAAAGAGGATTCACAGTTATCGGTCCAGACAAATTTAACTCCCTTTTTCAGTAGGTCTTTAAGTGGTGATACAAGAATAGAAAAGTTAAGAACAAATCTCCTGTAATAACCTACCATTCCCAAAAATCTTTGTAGCTCTTTCCTACTTTTAGGTCTGGGAAGATCACTTATAACCTGAACGTTAGCTCCTGGTGGTGCAACATGTCCATCACCAATTACATACCCAAGGTACTGAACTTTAGCTTGACCAAACTCACACTTTGATAAATTAGCTACAAGATTAGCCTGAACTAAACGCTCAAGAAATTTACTGACATGGCATAGGTGATCTTTCCAGTTGTCACTGAAGATTAATACATCATCAATATAAACAACACACCCTGCCAAACCCTCTGTTACAACATTCATGAGCTTCTGAAAAGTGGCTGGTGCATTCTTCATACCATATGCATTACCGAACATGCAAAAGTCTTTCCTAGTGTTACAAAACATGAGATCTCCCTAGCACGTTCAGTCATACGTACTTGCCAGTATCCCTTTAACAAATCAAACTTACTTATGTACCTAGCCTTTCCGATCTTGTCTATGCAATCTTCCACACGAGGGAGAGGGTAAGTGTCTGTTTTAGTTATCTGATTAACACGTCTGTAGTCAATGCAAAGCCGCTGTGACCCACCTGGCTTAGGGACTAGAGTGACAGGAGAACTCCACTCGCTCTGACAGGACTCAATCGTCTTGTGGTCCAACAGGTAGCCAAGCTCCTTCTGGATGAGAGGAACTTTCACTGGGTTCACACGGTAAGGAGGCAGTTTAACTGGCTTTGCGTCTCCAACATCGACATCATGCATCAACACAGTGGTTCTTCCTGGAGTAGCACGGAACACTTGCGGGTACTCTTGCAGTAATGCCGAAAACTCCTGCCTTTCCTCGGGAGGTAGATGAGAAAGCTTAGTCTGGCGATCATTCATGATATCAGGATTCTTCCCCAAACTATCACTCAGGCTCATACTGCATGGGAGAGCTTCACTTGCAGACTCGGGTGGAACAGCTACAGTGCAGACTGGATTATTTTCGTCCCGCCTGTGATATAACTTTATCATGTTGATGTGACATAGTTGCTTGTTCTTTCTACGATCTGGTGTGGCGATGACATAGTTGACATCACTGAGTTTCTTCTCCACGAAATAAGGACCACTAAACTTGGCTTGAAGAGGTTGCCCATGAACCGGTAGCAGAACCAAAACCTGATCTCCTGGCTGAAAGTGGCGTAACCTGGACTTCTTATCATACCAAGTCTTCATCTTCTCCTGAGCAGCTCCTAAATTCTCTCTCACCAGCTGTAAAGCAGTGGACAGCCGTTCTTTGAACTTCATCACATACTCCAGCAGGTTGACGTCATCTTCCTCCGACAGCCAGCATTCCTTGAGTAACTTAAGGGGTCCTCTTACTTCATGGCCAAACAGTAGTTCAAAAGGTGAGAAGCCCAGTGATTCATTTGGAGATTCTCTTGCGGCAAACACAACGAATGGAAGACCTTTATCCCAGTCTTTCTGATGTTCCAAACAGTATTTCTTGAGCATCGATTTGAGTGTTTGATGATATCTCTCCAACGCTCCTTGGGTCTGGGGATGGTAAGCTGAAGACGTGATCTGGGTGATGCCCAACTCTTTCAGAGACTGCTTGAAAACATTTGACATGAAATTACTTCCCCGGTCTGACTGTACCTCCTTGGGCAGACCAAACTTTGTGAAGAACCCTAGCATTTCCTTAACCACGTTCTTTGCTGAGATATTTCTATGTGGAATGGCTTCGGGATAACGAGTAGCCATATCAATCAGGGTCAACACATAAGAAAATCCTGAAGAAGTCTTAGGAAGAGGGCCCATAATATCCACCAACACACGGGTGAAAGGCGCCTCAAAAGGAGGAATGGGAACTAGAGGTGCAACCTTTTCGGTCTGATTACACTTCCCCACAACTTGACAGATGTGACAAGACTTACAATACCAGGAAACATCCCTGATGATACCTGGCCAGTAGAAGTGTTTCAAAATGCGTGCCACAGTCTTCCTCACTGGAGTGTCCTGCCAAACTGGAATCATGAGCCACTCTAATGATATCCTGCCTACAAACACGAGGGATGACAACTTGATGTACAACCTCCCACTCACAGTCGGCTGATGCTGTTGGGGGTCTCCACTTTCTCATAAGTACTCCTGACTTTATATAATAACAAGTAGAAGCACCGGCTGACTCTTCCTCACTGCAAGCAGAGTTAGCTAGACCTTTCAACTCAGGGTTAGCAACCTGCAACTCAACCAACTCTTGACGAGACAAATTATCAACACTACGGGGTACTGCCTCATCTGGTGAGTGGTCCAAATTAGCAAGAAAAGTGTCAGCTAGGATAACATCATCATCATCATTATCCTCTAAATCACCAGTAACTTTAGACTTAGCCCTAGTGACAGCACATGCAGGGAACACATCAGGGACATCACAATCCTGGGACGCAGCCACTGGCTCACTAGACAACTGAGGAGCTGGACACACTTGAATTCCACCAATATCATTTCCAAGTAAGAAAGTTACACCTGACATTGGGAGTGTCTCAACCAACCCAACCATAACGGAACCATTAACAAAACCAGACTCTAAATTCACTCTGCACAGAGAGACAGAGAAGTAATTATTCCCTACACCTTGTAAGATTACAGTTTCATCAGAGGAATTAACATTAGAGCCTAGAACACTGGTCAGCATAAGGGATTGGCAAGCACCTGTATCACGATATATTTTAACTGATTTCCTGTCATTACTGTCCAGAGGACTGACAAAACCATCAGACAGGAAATTAGCACATGAACTCTTGAGAGTGTCACCCACGTTACTGCTCAAATGAGGAACTCCATCATGAGAATTTAAGTTACCCCTCAAAGCAGGTTCAATTAACTCAGTTAAGGATTCTGGGAACTCTCAAGAGTGGACACGAGACCAATTGACTGAATATTTAAAGACTCCTTTTTGTTCACATCACGCTGTCTCCTGAAACATTTCTCCGTAGTATGACCAAGCTTACTACAATAAGTACATTTACTTTTCTGAAATCTAGAGGTGAAGCTGGTATTTACTTCCTGAGAAACATCATCTTTATTCTCTTTCCTGTTACCTGTACTCTGAGTAGAGGCAACGTACTTACTCTCAGCTTTCCCTTTTTCTCTAGAATATCTCTTGTGAGTGAGAACATATTCATCAGCTAAAACTGCAGCATCAGACAAATTATCTATTCTTTTCTCATCAAGATATAGGCTTACATCTTTGTTAACACACCTCTTGAAGTCCTCCAGCAAAATCATCTACTTAAATTTACCAAAACCAGAATCCACATTCTTAGAATTTAACCACTGCTCTAACAGATCTTCTTTGATTTTTGCATGCTCAACATGGGATTGCTTATCTTGCTTGTAAGTTGTCCTAAATTTTACTCTATAAGCTTCAGGAACAAGCTCATAGGCCTTAAGAATCATCTCTTAACTACATCATAATTATCAGATTGATCCTGAGGCAAAGATGCATAAGTTACATGAGCTTTACCGGTGAGAACAGTTTGAAGGAGTACTGGCCAATACTTTTTGGGCCAATTAAAACCTGTAGCTACCCTCTCAAACAACTGAAAATACTTTGTTAAATCAGATTCATTAAAAGGAGGGACAAGTTTAACATTTTTAGCCACATCAAAATCATCAGAGCTAGATGATCCAGTTCCACCTTGTTTCATGCGATACTCATGGTCTGCCTGAATCCTAGCAATTTCAACTTGTGCCTCAGCCTCCTTAGAACGGGCCTGAAATTCAGCCTCCTTAGCACTTGCTTGAAATTCAGCCTCCTTAGCACGAGACTCCGCCTCCTTAGCCTGAGCCTCCTGCAGGGCTAGCTGTAACTTACCTAATTCAATCTGCGTTTGCTCATTTGGAGGAGTTACATTAAACAAGCTTTCATTAATCATGTCAACAATTTGATCTTTAGAATGATGAGAGCGAACAGCAATTCCCAATTGTTGAGCAACAAGCTTAAGTTCATTCTTTGTTCTGTTTTCTACATCACACACTGTTTGCACATCTGACAAAAAATCTTTGGCTTCATCAAGTGTAGTAATAGTAGACATCATGAATAAATCATAGTCACAAAATATCAAGCAATATCCTTATGATAATATCCTGAATATCCTGATGAGAGGTCGCCAAATTTATGTTACGGAACAGAGAAAGATAATGTACCCTCCAAGTGAAAATACTAAAAATCACTACTGTCCCGTAAAGTTCCAGGTTCAAAACAAAAGAGTTAGGTAAAATTACAAGTTAAAGTTTAATGCTCAAACTAACAACACAACATTCAGGACTCATAAAGATAATGTAATGGCAAAAAACAGGTTAAATATATGGTTAACTGCAATAGCCTCTATTAACATGAAATTAGCAAGAGTAAATTTACCTAAGTCAGCCCTGATAAAATGAAAATACACTGGGTAATGCTCAGTTAATGCAAGATAAATTATTACAGATACAAAATAGTATTAAAAGTGGCTGACAAAATGAATCCTACACAAATTACAAAATAAACCTCACTAGGCCTACAAATGAACACCTTATGCTATACAGTACAAGGAAAAAATGCAATAACAGTTATACTCAAATTACACAGCTGCTAGATGGTTCGAGACTTTCTGAGCACTCACAATAATAATAACTGTACAGGGGAGGACAGAGATGTGAACAAAATGAGGAGTAGATCTAAGTGGCAATTAATGTAGAGACTGAGCTCATTATATAGGGGCCGGCTGAGCTTGATACAACTTGTAAGAAGGACGCGCAAATGAAGCCATGGGGACAAAGAGTTGACAATCCCGCTCTGAACAACAGAAAGGACGACTTACTCTACTAAAACGGTAGAAGGGGAGACTGAGGCAGAACACGCTCGTGATCAAACATGCAGCATACTGTGCGTTAAAATTACACAAAGGATGATGAAATCATAGGCTATGTAACACCTCCCCACAAAGAAAAAGAAATTTACAAAGGAAATTTCTTATTACTCTAAAACAATCTGTCTAAAGTTTAGATAAGCAATCTGCAATAACATTTTCTTTCCCCTTGACATGTTGTATGTCTAATGAATACTCCTGAAGAAGTAGACTCCATCTTGTCAATCTCTGATTTTTATCTTCAAACTTACTAAGGAATTTCAGTGGGTTATGATCGGTATAAATGACTATGGGGTCAAAACCAGAACACAAATAAAATGAAAAATGCTGTAAACCCAAAATCAAGGCCAAAAGCTCTTTCTCAATAGTGGAGTAGTTCTTTTGAGGTGGAGTGAACTTCTTACTGTAGTAAGATACAGGGCGTTCAATACCCTGATCATCCTCTTGCAGCAAAACAGCCCCAGCTTCTGTATCACTTGCATCAACAGCCATCTCAAAACGCTTAGCAAAATTTGGAGTAGCGAGCACTGGCTGACTTAATAGGATAGCTTTAAGTTTGTTGAAAGAGGATTCACAGTTATCGGTCCAGACAAATTTAACTCCCTTTTTCAGTAGGTCTTTAAGTGGTGATACAAGAATAGAAAAGTTAAGAACAAATCTCCTGTAATAACCTACCATTCCCAAAAATCTTTGTAGCTCTTTCCTACTTTTAGGTCTGGGAAGATCACTTATAACCTGAACGTTAGCTCCTGGTGGTGCAACATGTCCATCACCAATTACATACCCAAGGTACTGAACTTTAGCTTGACCAAACTCACACTTTGATAAATTAGCTACAAGATTAGCCTGAACTAAACGCTCAAGAAATTTACTGACATGGCATAGGTGATCTTTCCAGTTGTCACTGAAGATTAATACATCATCAATATAAACAACACACCCTGCCAAACCCTCTGTTACAACATTCATGAGCTTCTGAAAAGTGGCTGGTGCATTCTTCATACCATATGCATTACCGAACATGCAAAAGTCTTTCCTAGTGTTACAAAACATGAGATCTCCCTAGCACGTTCAGTCATACGTACTTGCCAGTATCCCTTTAACAAATCAAACTTACTTATGTACCTAGCCTTTCCGATCTTGTCTATGCAATCTTCCACACGAGGGAGAGGGTAAGTGTCTGTTTTAGTTATCTGATTAACACGTCTGTAGTCAATGCAAAGCCGCTGTGACCCACCTGGCTTAGGGACTAGAGTGACAGGAGAACTCCACTCGCTCTGACAGGACTCAATCGTCTTGTGGTCCAACAGGTAGCCAAGCTCCTTCTGGATGAGAGGAACTTTCACTGGGTTCACACGGTAAGGAGGCAGTTTAACTGGCTTTGCGTCTCCAACATCGACATCATGCATCAACACAGTGGTTCTTCCTGGAGTAGCACGGAACACTTGCGGGTACTCTTGCAGTAATGCCGAAAACTCCTGCCTTTCCTCGGGAGGTAGATGAGAAAGCTTAGTCTGGCGATCATTCATGATATCAGGATTCTTCCCCAAACTATCACTCAGGCTCATACTGCATGGGAGAGCTTCACTTGCAGACTCGGGTGGAACAGCTACAGTGCAGACTGGATTATTTTCGTCCCGCCTGTGATATAACTTTATCATGTTGATGTGACATAGTTGCTTGTTCTTTCTACGATCTGGTGTGGCGATGACATAGTTGACATCACTGAGTTTCTTCTCCACGAAATAAGGACCACTAAACTTGGCTTGAAGAGGTTGCCCATGAACCGGTAGCAGAACCAAAACCTGATCTCCTGGCTGAAAGTGGCGTAACCTGGACTTCTTATCATACCAAGTCTTCATCTTCTCCTGAGCAGCTCCTAAATTCTCTCTCACCAGCTGTAAAGCAGTGGACAGCCGTTCTTTGAACTTCATCACATACTCCAGCAGGTTGACGTCATCTTCCTCCGACAGCCAGCATTCCTTGAGTAACTTAAGGGGTCCTCTTACTTCATGGCCAAACAGTAGTTCAAAAGGTGAGAAGCCCAGTGATTCATTTGGAGATTCTCTTGCGGCAAACACAACGAATGGAAGACCTTTATCCCAGTCTTTCTGATGTTCCAAACAGTATTTCTTGAGCATCGATTTGAGTGTTTGATGATATCTCTCCAACGCTCCTTGGGTCTGGGGATGGTAAGCTGAAGACGTGATCTGGGTGATGCCCAACTCTTTCAGAGACTGCTTGAAAACATTTGACATGAAATTACTTCCCCGGTCTGACTGTACCTCCTTGGGCAGACCAAACTTTGTGAAGAACCCTAGCATTTCCTTAACCACGTTCTTTGCTGAGATATTTCTATGTGGAATGGCTTCGGGATAACGAGTAGCCATATCAATCAGGGTCAACACATAAGAAAATCCTGAAGAAGTCTTAGGAAGAGGGCCCATAATATCCACCAACACACGGGTGAAAGGCGCCTCAAAAGGAGGAATGGGAACTAGAGGTGCAACCTTTTCGGTCTGATTACACTTCCCCACAACTTGACAGATGTGACAAGACTTACAATACCAGGAAACATCCCTGATGATACCTGGCCAGTAGAAGTGTTTCAAAATGCGTGCCACAGTCTTCCTCACTGGAGTGTCCTGCCAAACTGGAATCATGAGCCACTCTAATGATATCCTGCCTACAAACACGAGGGATGACAACTTGATGTACAACCTCCCACTCACAGTCGGCTGATGCTGTTGGGGGTCTCCACTTTCTCATAAGTACTCCTGACTTTATATAATAACAAGTAGAAGCACCGGCTGACTCTTCCTCACTGCAAGCAGAGTTAGCTAGACCTTTCAACTCAGGGTTAGCAACCTGCAACTCAACCAACTCTTGACGAGACAAATTATCAACACTACGGGGTACTGCCTCATCTGGTGAGTGGTCCAAATTAGCAAGAAAAGTGTCAGCTAGGATAACATCATCATCATCATTATCCTCTAAATCACCAGTAACTTTAGACTTAGCCCTAGTGACAGCACATGCAGGGAACACATCAGGGACATCACAATCCTGGGACGCAGCCACTGGCTCACTAGACAACTGAGGAGCTGGACACACTTGAATTCCACCAATATCATTTCCAAGTAAGAAAGTTACACCTGACATTGAGAGTGTCTCAACCAACCCAACCATAACGGAACCATTAACAAAACCAGACTCTAAATTCACTCTGCACAGAAAGACAGAGAAGTAATTATTCCCTACACCTTGTAAGATTACAGTTTCATCAGAGGAATTAACATTAGAGCCTAGAACACTGGTCAGCATAAGGGATTGGCAGGCACCTGTATCACGATATATTTTAACTGATTTCCTGTCATTACTGTCCAGAGGACTGACAAAACCATCAGACAGGAAATTAGCACATGAACTCTTGAGAGTGTCACCCACGTTACTGCTCAAATGAGGAACTCCATCATGAGAATTTAAGTTACCCCTCAAAGCAGGTTCAATTAACTCAGTTAAGGATTCTGGGAACTCTCAAGAGTGGACACGAGACCAATTGACTGAATATTTAAAGACTCCTTTTTGTTCACATCACGCTGTCTCCTGAAACATTTCTCCGTAGTATGACCAAGCTTACTACAATAAGTACATTTACTTTTCTGAAATCTAGAGGTGAAGCTGGTATTTACTTCCTGAGAAACATCATCTTTATTCTCTTTCCTGTTACCTGTACTCTGAGTAGAGGCAACGTACTTACTCTCAGCTTTCCCTTTTTCTCTAGAATATCTCTTGTGAGTGAGAACATATTCATCAGCTAAAACTGCAGCATCAGACAAATTATCTATTCTTTTCTCATCAAGATATAGGCTTACATCTTTGTTAACACACCTCTTGAAGTCCTCCAGCAAAATCATCTACTTAAATTTACCAAAACCAGAATCCACATTCTTAGAATTTAACCACTGCTCTAACAGATCTTCTTTGATTTTTGCATGCTCAACATGGGATTGCTTATCTTGCTTGTAAGTTGTCCTAAATTTTACTCTATAAGCTTCAGGAACAAGCTCATAGGCCTTAAGAATCATCTCTTAACTACATCATAATTATCAGATTGATCCTGAGGCAAAGATGCATAAGTTACATGAGCTTTACCGGTGAGAACAGTTTGAAGGAGTACTGGCCAATACTTTTTGGGCCAATTAAAACCTGTAGCTACCCTCTCAAACAACTGAAAATACTTTGTTAAATCAGATTCATTAAAAGGAGGGACAAGTTTAACATTTTTAGCCACATCAAAATCATCAGAGCTAGATGATCCAGTTCCACCTTGTTTCATGCGATACTCATGGTCTGCCTGAATCCTAGCAATTTCAGCTTGTGCCTCAGCCTCCTTAGAACGGGCCTGAAATTCAGCCTCCTTAGCACTTGCTTGAAATTCAGCCTCCTTAGCACGAGACTCCGCCTCCTTAGCCTGAGCCTCCTGCAGGGCTAGCTGTAACTTACCTAATTCAATCTGCGTTTGCTCATTTGGAGGAGTTACATTAAACAAGCTTTCATTAATCATGTCAACAATTTGATCTTTAGAATGATGAGAGCGAACAGCAATTCCCAATTGTTGAGCAACAAGCTTAAGTTCATTCTTTGTTCTGTTTTCTACATCACACACTGTTTGCACATCTGACAAAAAATCTTTGGCTTCATCAAGTGTAGTAATAGTAGACATCATGAATAAATCATAGTCACAAAATATCAAGCAATATCCTTATGATAATATCCTGAATATCCTGATGAGAGGTCGCCAAATTTATGTTACGGAACAGAGAAAGATAATGTACCCTCCAAGTGAAAATACTAAAAATCACTACTGTCCCGTAAAGTTCCAGGTTCAAAACAAAAGAGTTAGGTAAAATTACAAGTTAAAGTTTAATGCTCAAACTAACAACACAACATTCAGGACTCATAAAGATAATGTAATGGCAAAAAACAGGTTAAATATATGGTTAACTGCAATAGCCTCTATTAACATGAAATTAGCAAGAGTAAATTTACCTAAGTCAGCCCTGATAAAATGAAAATACACTGGGTAATGCTCAGTTAATGCAAGATAAATTATTACAGATACAAAATAGTATTAAAAGTGGCTGACAAAATGAATCCTACACAAATTACAAAATAAACCTCACTAGGCCTACAAATGAACACCTTATGCTATACAGTACAAGGAAAAAATGCAATAACAGTTATACTCAAATTACACAGCTGCTAGATGGTTCGAGACTTTCTGAGCACTCACAATAATAATAACTGTACAGGGGAGGACAGAGATGTGAACAAAATGAGGAGTAGATCTAAGTGGCAATTAATGTAGAGACTGAGCTCATTATATAGGGGCCGGCTGAGCTTGATACAACTTGTAAGAAGGACGCGCAAATGAAGCCATGGGGACAAAGAGTTGACAATCCCGCTCTGAACAACAGAAAGGACGACTTACTCTACTAAAACGGTAGAAGGGGGAGACTGAGGCAGAACACGCTCGTGATCAAACATGCAGCATACTGTGCGTTAAAATTACACAAAGGATGATGAAATCATAGGCTATGTAACACCTCCCCACAAAGAAAAAGAAATTTACAAAGGAAATTTCTTATTACTCTAAAACAATCTGTCTAAAGTTTAGATAAGCAATCTGCAATAACATTTTCTTTCCCCTTGACATGTTGTATGTCTAATGAATACTCCTGAAGAAGTAGACTCCATCTTGTCAATCTCTGATTTTTATCTTCAAACTTACTAAGGAATTTCAGTGGGTTATGATCGGTATAAATGACTATGGGGTCAAAACCAGAACACAAATAAAATGAAAAATGCTGTAAACCCAAAATCAAGGCCAAAAGCTCTTTCTCAATAGTGGAGTAGTTCTTTTGAGGTGGAGTGAACTTCTTACTGTAGTAAGATACAGGGCGTTCAATACCCTGATCATCCTCTTGCAGCAAAACAGCCCCAGCTTCTGTATCACTTGCATCAACAGCCATCTCAAAACGCTTAGCAAAATTTGGAGTAGCGAGCACTGGCTGACTTAATAGGATAGCTTTAAGTTTGTTGAAAGAGGATTCACAGTTATCGGTCCAGACAAATTTAACTCCCTTTTTCAGTAGGTCTTTAAGTGGTGATACAAGAATAGAAAAGTTAAGAACAAATCTCCTGTAATAACCTACCATTCCCAAAAATCTTTGTAGCTCTTTCCTACTTTTAGGTCTGGGAAGATCACTTATAACCTGAACGTTAGCTCCTGGTGGTGCAACATGTCCATCACCAATTACATACCCAAGGTACTGAACTTTAGCTTGACCAAACTCACACTTTGATAAATTAGCTACAAGATTAGCCTGAACTAAACGCTCAAGAAATTTACTGACATGGCATAGGTGATCTTTCCAGTTGTCACTGAAGATTAATACATCATCAATATAAACAACACACCCTGCCAAACCCTCTGTTACAACATTCATGAGCTTCTGAAAAGTGGCTGGTGCATTCTTCATACCATATGCATTACCGAACATGCAAAAGTCTTTCCTAGTGTTACAAAACATGAGATCTCCCTAGCACGTTCAGTCATACGTACTTGCCAGTATCCCTTTAACAAATCAAACTTACTTATGTACCTAGCCTTTCCGATCTTGTCTATGCAATCTTCCACACGAGGGAGAGGGTAAGTGTCTGTTTTAGTTATCTGATTAACACGTCTGTAGTCAATGCAAAGCCGCTGTGACCCACCTGGCTTAGGGACTAGAGTGACAGGAGAACTCCACTCGCTCTGACAGGACTCAATCGTCTTGTGGTCCAACAGGTAGCCAAGCTCCTTCTGGATGAGAGGAACTTTCACTGGGTTCACACGGTAAGGAGGCAGTTTAACTGGCTTTGCGTCTCCAACATCGACATCATGCATCAACACAGTGGTTCTTCCTGGAGTAGCACGGAACACTTGCGGGTACTCTTGCAGTAATGCCGAAAACTCCTGCCTTTCCTCGGGAGGTAGATGAGAAAGCTTAGTCTGGCGATCATTCATGATATCAGGATTCTTCCCCAAACTATCACTCAGGCTCATACTGCATGGGAGAGCTTCACTTGCAGACTCGGGTGGAACAGCTACAGTGCAGACTGGATTATTTTCGTCCCGCCTGTGATATAACTTTATCATGTTGATGTGACATAGTTGCTTGTTCTTTCTACGATCTGGTGTGGCGATGACATAGTTGACATCACTGAGTTTCTTCTCCACGAAATAAGGACCACTAAACTTGGCTTGAAGAGGTTGCCCATGAACCGGTAGCAGAACCAAAACCTGATCTCCTGGCTGAAAGTGGCGTAACCTGGACTTCTTATCATACCAAGTCTTCATCTTCTCCTGAGCAGCTCCTAAATTCTCTCTCACCAGCTGTAAAGCAGTGGACAGCCGTTCTTTGAACTTCATCACATACTCCAGCAGGTTGACGTCATCTTCCTCCGACAGCCAGCATTCCTTGAGTAACTTAAGGGGTCCTCTTACTTCATGGCCAAACAGTAGTTCAAAAGGTGAGAAGCCCAGTGATTCATTTGGAGATTCTCTTGCGGCAAACACAACGAATGGAAGACCTTTATCCCAGTCTTTCTGATGTTCCAAACAGTATTTCTTGAGCATCGATTTGAGTGTTTGATGATATCTCTCCAACGCTCCTTGGGTCTGGGGATGGTAAGCTGAAGACGTGATCTGGGTGATGCCCAACTCTTTCAGAGACTGCTTGAAAACATTTGACATGAAATTACTTCCCGGTCTGACTGTACCTCCTTGGGCAGA
Organism: Coenobita brevimanus; assembly: GCF_032717465.1. Classification (NCBI taxonomy): domain Eukaryota; kingdom Metazoa; phylum Arthropoda; class Malacostraca; order Decapoda; family Coenobitidae; genus Coenobita; species Coenobita brevimanus. Next base: position 48,680 of record NW_027643278.1, on the reverse strand, counting down.
CCAAACTTTGTGAAGAACCCTAGCATTTCCTTAACCACGTTCTTTGCTGAGATATTTCTAAGTGGAATGGCTTCAGGATAACGAGTAGCCATATCAATCAGGGTCAACACATAAGAAAATCCTGAAGAAGTCTTAGGAAGAGGGCCCATAATATCCACCAACACACGGGTGAAAGGCGCCTCAAAAGGAGGAATGGGAACTAGAGGTGCAACCTTTTCGGTCTGATTACACTTCCCCACAACTTGACAGATGTGACAAGACTTACAATACCAGGAAACATCCCTGATGATACCTGGCCAGTAGAAGTGTTTCAAAATGCGTGCCACAGTCTTCCTCACTGGAGTGTCCTGCCAAACTGGAATCATGAGCCACTCTAATGATATCCTGCCTACAAACACGAGGGATGACAACTTGATGTACAACCTCCCACTCACAGTCGGCTGATGCTGTTGGGGGTCTCCACTTTCTCATAAGTACTCCTGACTTTATATAATAACAAGTAGAAGCACCGGCTGACTCTTCCTCACTGCAAGCAGAGTTAGCTAGACCTTTCAACTCAGGGTTAGCAACCTGCAACTCAACCAACTCTTGACGAGACAAATTATCAACACTACGGGGTACTGCCTCATCTGGTGAGTGGTCCAAATTAGCAAGAAAAGTGTCAGCTAGGATAACATCATCATCATCATTATCCTCTAAATCACCAGTAACTTTAGACTTAGCCCTAGTGACAGCACATGCAGGGAACACATCAGGGACATCACAATCCTGGGACGCAGCCACTGGCTCACTAGACAACTGAGGAGCTGGACACACTTGAATTCCACCAATATCATTTCCAAGTAAGAAAGTTACACCTGACATTGGGAGTGTCTCAACCAACCCAACCATAACGGAACCATTAACAAAACCAGACTCTAAATTCACTCTGCACAGAGAGACAGAGAAGTAATTATTCCCTACACCTTGTAAGATTACAGTTTCATCAGAGGAATTAACATTAGAGCCTAGAACACTGGTCAGCATAAGGGATTGGCAAGCACCTGTATCACGATATATTTTAACTGATTTCCTGTCATTACTGTCCAGAGGACTGACAAAACCATCAGACAGGAAATTAGCACATGAACTCTTGAGAGTGTCACCCACGTTACTGCTCAAATGAGGAACTCCATCATGAGAATTTAAGTTACCCCTCAAAGCAGGTTCAATTAACTCAGTTAAGGATTCTGGGAACTCTCAAGAGTGGACACGAGACCAATTGACTGAATATTTAAAGACTCCTTTTTGTTCACATCACGCTGTCTCCTGAAACATTTCTCCGTAGTATGACCAAGCTTACTACAATAAGTACATTTACTTTTCTGAAATCTAGAGGTGAAGCTGGTATTTACTTCCTGAGAAACATCATCTTTATTCTCTTTCCTGTTACCTGTACTCTGAGTAGAGGCAACGTACTTACTCTCAGCTTTCCCTTTTTCTCTAGAATATCTCTTGTGAGTGAGAACATATTCATCAGCTAAAACTGCAGCATCAGACAAATTATCTATTCTTTTCTCATCAAGATATAGGCTTACATCTTTGTTAACACACCTCTTGAAGTCCTCCAGCAAAATCATCTACTTAAATTTACCAAAATCAGAATCCACATTCTTAGAATTTAACCACTGCTCTAACAGATCTTCTTTGATTTTTGCATGCTCAACATGGGATTGCTTATCTTGCTTGTAAGTTGTCCTAAATTTTACTCTATAAGCTTCAGGAACAAGCTCATAGGCCTTAAGAATCATCTCTTAACTACATCATAATTATCAGATTGATCCTGAGGCAAAGATGCATAAGTTACATGAGCTTTACCGGTGAGAACAGTTTGAAGGAGTACTGGCCAATACTTTTTGGGCCAATTAAAACCTGTAGCTACCCTCTCAAACAACTGAAAATACTTTGTTAAATCAGATTCATTAAAAGGAGGGACAAGTTTAACATTTTTAGCCACATCAAAATCATCAGAGCTAGATGATCCAGTTCCACCTTGTTTCATGCGATACTCATGGTCTGCCTGAATCCTAGCAATTTCAACTTGTGCCTCAGCCTCCTTAGAACGGGCCTGAAATTCAGCCTCCTTAGCACTTGCTTGAAATTCAGCCTCCTTAGCACGAGACTCCGCCTCCTTAGCCTGAGCCTCCTGCAGGGCTAGCTGTAACTTACCTAATTCAATCTGCGTTTGCTCATTTGGAGGAGTTACATTAAACAAGCTTTCATTAATCATGTCAACAATTTGATCTTTAGAATGATGAGAGCGAACAGCAATTCCCAATTGTTGAGCAACAAGCTTAAGTTCATTCTTTGTTCTGTTTTCTACATCACACACTGTTTGCACATCTGACAAAAAATCTTTGGCTTCATCAAGTGTAGTAATAGTAGACATCATGAATAAATCATAGTCACAAAATATCAAGCAATATCCTTATGATAATATCCTGAATATCCTGATGAGAGGTCGCCAAATTTATGTTACGGAACAGAGAAAGATAATGTACCCTCCAAGTGAAAATACTAAAAATCACTACTGTCCCGTAAAGTTCCAGGTTCAAAACAAAAGAGTTAGGTAAAATTACAAGTTAAAGTTTAATGCTCAAACTAACAACACAACATTCAGGACTCATAAAGATAATGTAATGGCAAAAAACAGGTTAAATATATGGTTAACTGCAATAGCCTCTATTAACATGAAATTAGCAAGAGTAAATTTACCTAAGTCAGCCCTGATAAAATGAAAATACACTGGGTAATGCTCAGTTAATGCAAGATAAATTATTACAGATACAAAATAGTATTAAAAGTGGCTGACAAAATGTATCCTACACAAATTACAAAATAAACCTCACTAGGCCTACAAATCAACACCTTATGCTATACAGTACAAGGAAAAAATGAAATAACAGTTATACTCAAATTACACAGCTGCTAGATGGTTCGAGACTTTCTGAGCACTCACAATAATAATAACTGTACAGGGGAGGACAGAGATGTGAACAAAATGAGGAGTAGATCTAAGTGGCAATTAATGTAGAGACTGAGCTCATTATATAGGGGCCGGCTGAGCTTGATACAACTTGTAAGAAGGACGCGCAAATGAAGCCATGGGGACAAAGAGTTGACAATCCCGCTCTGAACAACAGAAAGGACGACTTACTCTACTAAAACGGTAGAAGGGGGAGACTGAGGCAGAACACGCTCGTGATCAAACATGCAGCATACTGTGCGTTAAAATTACACAAAGGATGATGAAATCATAGGCTATGTAACACCTCAACACAAAGAAAAAGAAATTTACAAAGGAAATTTCTTATTACTCTAAAACAATCTGTCTAAAGTCTAGATAAGCAATCTGCAATAACATTTTCTTTCCCCTTGACATGTTGTATGTCTAATGAATACTCCTGAAGAAGTAGACTCCATCTTGTCAATCTCTGATTTTTATCTTCAAACTTACTAAGGAATTTCAGTGGGTTATGATCGGTATAAATGACTATGGGGTCAAAACCAGAACACAAATAAAATGAAAAATGCTGTAAACCCAAAATCAAGGCCAAAAGCTCTTTCTCAATAGTGGAGTAGTTCTTTTGAGGTGGAGTGAACTTCTTACTGTAGTAAGATACAGGGTGTTCAATACCCTGATCATCCTCTTGCAGCAAAACAGCCCCAGCTCCTGTATCACTTGCATCAACAGCCATCTCAAAACGCTTAGCAAAATTTGGAGTAGCGAGCACTGGCTGACTTAATAGGATAGCTTTAAGTTTGTTGAAAGAGGATTCACAGTTATCGGTCCAGACAAATTTAACTCCCTTTTTCAGTAGGTCTGTAAGTGGTGATACAAGAATAGAAAAGTTAAGAACAAATCTCCTGTAATAACCTACCATTCCCAAAAATCTTTGTAGCTCTTTCCTACTTTTAGGTCTGGGAAGATCACTTATAACCTGAACGTTAGCTCCTGGTGGTGCAACATGTCCATCACCAATTACATACCCAAGGTACTGAACTTTAGCTTGACCAAACTCACACTTTGATAAATTAGCTACAAGATTAGCCTGAACTAAACGCTCAAGAAATTTACTGACATGGCATAGGTGATCTTTCCAGTTGTCACTGAAGATTAATACATCATCAATATAAACAACACACCCTGCCAAACCCTCTGTTACAACATTCATGAGCTTCTGAAAAGTGGCTGGTGCATTCTTCATACCATATGGCATTACCGAACATGCAAAAGTCTTTCCTAGTGTTACAAAACATGAGATCTCCCTAGCACGTTCAGTCATACGTACTTGCCAGTATCCCTTTAACAAATCAAACTTACTTATGTACCTAGCCTTTCCGATCTTGTCTATGCAATCTTCCACACGAGGGAGAGGGTAAGTGTCTGTTTTAGTTATCTGATTAACACGTCTGTAGTCAATGCAAAGCCGCTGTGACCCACCTGGCTTAGGGACTAGAGTGACAGGAGAACTCCACTCGCTCTGACAGGACTCAATCGTCTTGTGGTCCAACAGGTAGCCAAGCTCCTTCTGGATGAGAGGAACTTTCATTGGGTTCACACGGTAAGGAGGCAGTTTAATTGGTTTTGCGTCTCCAACATCGACATCATGCATCAACACAGTGGTTCTTCCTGGAGTAGCACGGAACACTTGCGGGTACTCTTGCAGTAATGCCGAAAACTCCTGCCTTTCCTCGGGAGGTAGATGAGAAAGCTTAGTCTGGCGATCATTCATGATATCAGGATTCTTCCCCAAACTATCACTCAGGCTCATACTGCATGGGAGAGCTTCACTTGCAGACTCGGGTGGAACAGCTACAGTGCAGACTGGATTATTTTCGTCCCGCCTGTGATATAACTTTATCATGTTGATGTGACATAGTTGCTTGTTCTTTCTACGATCTGGTGTGGCGATGACATAGTTGACATCACTGAGTTTCTTCTCCACGAAATAAGGACCACTAAACTTGGCTTGAAGAGGTTGCCCATGAACCGGTAGCAGAACCAAAACCTGATCTCCTGGCTGAAAGTGGCGTAACCTGGACTTCTTATCATACCAAGTCTTCATCTTCTCCTGAGCAGCTCCTAAATTCTCTCTCGCCAGCTGTAAAGCAGTGGACAGCCGTTCTTTGAACTTCATCACATACTCCAGCAGGTTGACGTCATCTTCCTCCGACAGCCAGCATTCCTTGAGTAACTTAAGGGGTCCTCTTACTTCATGGCCAAACAGTAGTTCAAAAGGTGAGAAGCCCAGTGATTCATTTGGAGATTCTCTTGCGGCAAACACAACGAATGGAAGACCTTTATCCCAGTCTTTCTGATGTTCCAAACAGTATTTCTTGAGCATCGATTTGAGTGTTTGATGATATCTCTCCAACGCTCCTTGGGTCTGGGGATGGTAAGCTGAAGACGTGATCTGGGTGATGCCCAACTCTTTCAGAGACTGCTTGAAAACATTTGACATGAAATTACTTCCCCGGTCTGACTGTACCTCCTTGGGCAGACCAAACTTTGTGAAGAACCCTAGCATTTCCTTAACCACGTTCTTTGCTGAGATATTTCTAAGTGGAATGGCTTCAGGATAACGAGTAGCCATATCAATCAGGGTCAACACATAAGAAAATCCTGAAGAAGTCTTAGGAAGAGGGCCCACAATATCCACCAACACACGGGTGAAAGGCGCCTCAAAAGGAGGAATGGGAACTAGAGGTGCAACCTTTTCGGTCTGATTACACTTCCCCACAACTTGACAGATGTGACAAGACTTACAATACCAGGAAACATCCCTGATGATACCTGGCCAGTAGAAGTGTTTCAAAATGCGTGCCACAGTCTTCCTCACTGGAGTGTCCTGCCAAACTGGAATCATGAGCCACTCTAATGATATCCTGCCTACAAACACGAGGGATGACAACTTGATGTACAACCTCCCACTCACAGTCGGCTGATGCTGTTGGGGGTCTCCACTTTCTCATAAGTACTCCTGACTTTATATAATAACAAGTAGAAGCACCGGCTGACTCTTCCTCACTGCAAGCAGAGTTAGCTAGACCTTTCAACTCAGGGTCAGCAACCTGCAACTCAACCAACTCTTGACGAGACAAATTATCAACACTACGGGGTACTGCCTCATCTGGTGAGTGGTCCAAATTAGCAAGAAAAGTGTCAGCTAGGATAACATCATCATCATCATTATCCTCTAAATCACCAGTAACTTTAGACTTAGCCCTAGTGACAGCACATGCAGGGAACACATCAGGGACATCACAATCCTGGGACGCAGCCACTGGCTCACTAGACAACTGAGGAGCTGGACACACTTGAATTCCACCAATATCATTTCCAAGTAAGAAAGTTACACCTGACATTGGGAGTGTCTCAACCAACCCAACCATAACGGAACCATTAACAAAACCAGACTCTAAATTCACTCTGCACAGAGAGACAGAGAAGTAATTATTCCCTACACCTTGTAAGATTACAGTTTCATCAGAGGAATTAACATTAGAGCCTAGAACACTGGTCAGCATAAGGGATTGGCAAGCACCTGTATCACGATATATTTTAACTGATTTCCTGTCATTACTGTCCAGAGGACTGACAAAACCATCAGACAGGAAATTAGCACATGAACTCTTGAGAGTGTCACCCACGTTACTGCTCAAAAGAGGAACTCCATCATGAGAATTTAAGTTACCCCTCAAAGCAGGTTCAATTAACTCAGTTAAGGATTCTGGGAACTCTCAAGAGTGGACACTAGACCAATTGACTGAATATTTAAAGACTCCTTTTTGTTCACATCACGCTGTCTCCTGAAACATTTCTCCGTAGTATGACCAAGCTTACTACAATAAGTACATTTACTTTTCTGAAATCTAGAGGTGAAGCTGGTATTTACTTCCTGAGAAACATCATCTTTATTCTCTTTCCTGTTACCTGTACTCTGAGTAGAGGCAACGTACTTACTCTCAGCTTTCCCTTTTTCTCTAGAATATCTCTTGTGAGTGAGAACATATTCATCAGCTAAAACTGCAGCATCAGACAAATTATCTATTCTTTTCTCATCAAGATATAGGCTTACATCTTTATTAACACACCTCTTGAAGTCCTCCAGCAAAATCTTCTACTTAAATTTACCAAAATCAGAATCCACATTCTTAGAATTTAACCACTGCTCTAACAGATCTTCTTTGATTTTTGCATGCTCAACATGGGATTGCTTATCTTGCTTGTAAGTTGTCCTAAATTTTACTCTATAAGCTTCAGGAACAAGCTCATAGGCCTTAAGAATCAAGCTCTTAACTACATCATAATTATCAGATTGATCCTGAGGCAAAGATGCATAAGTTACTTGAGCTTTACCGGTGAGAACAGTTTGAAGGAGTACTGGCCAATACTTTTTGGGCCAATTAAAACCTGTAGCTACCCTCTCAAACAACTGAAAATACTTTGTTAAATCAGATTCATTAAAAGGAGGGACAAGTTTAACATTTTTAGCCACATCAAAATCATCAGAGCTAGATGATCCAGTTCCACCTTGTTTCATGCGATACTCATGGTCTGCCTGAATCCTAGCAATTTCAACTTGTGCCTCAGCCTCCTTAGAACGGGCCTGAAATTCAGCCTCCTTAGCACTTGCTTGAAATTCAGCCTCCTTAGCACGAGACTCCGCCTCCTTAGCATGAGCCTCCTGCAGGGCTAGCTGAAACTTACCTAATTCAATCTGCGTTTGCTCATTTTTTTTTTTTTTTTTTTTATGTGTCCGACTCTGGGCATAGGCTTCACAGCCTGCTATCAAGGCCCAGCAGTCCTCCTACTTACCATACACCTCTACATGTCACCACTTCGGCGCTAACACCCATCGTCCATATTGAATACATGCTAGGGCTGTCTCATACAGAACTGGTGTATTGGTATTAGCGGGGGTATTTTTACGACATGTCGGCGGGTCTTCTGGTAGATCAGTAAAGCCTGATTTAATGAAATTCAAATCCTTAAACTGTTCCCTGCCTCAGCCGGGATTCGAACTTGGGTCCATTAGGACTGCAGGCCACCTCTCTACCGATTGAGCCACCGCCTCCCCCACCGCCTCCTCATTTGGAGGAGTTACATTAAACAAGCTTTCATTAATCATGTCAACAATTTGATCTTTAGAATGATGAGAGCGAACAGCAATTCCCAATTGTTGAACAACAAGCTTAAGTTCATTCTTTGTTCTGTTTTCTACATCACACACTGTTTGCTCATTTGACAAAAAATCTTTGGCTTCCTCAAGTGTAGTAATAGTAGACATCATGAATAAATCACAGTCACAAAATATCAAGCAATATCCTAATGATAATATCCTGAATATCCTGATGAGAGGTCGCCAAATTTATGTTACGGAACAGAGAAAGATAATGTACACTCCAAGTGAAAATACTAAAAATCACTACTGTCCCGTAAAGTTACAGGTTCAAAACAAAAGAATTAGGTAAAATTACAAGTTAAAGTTTAATGCTCAAACTAACAACACAACATTCAGGACTCATAAAGATAATGTAATGGCAAAAAACAGGTTAAATATATGGTTAACTGCAATAGCCTCTATTAACATGAAATTAGCAAGAGTAAATTTACCTAAGTCAGCCCTGATAAAATGAAAATACACTGGGTAATGCTCAGTTAATGCAAGATAAATTATTACAGATACAAAATAGTATTAAAACTGGCTGACAAAATGAATCCTACACAAATTACAAAATAAACCTCACTAGGCCTACAAATCAACACCTTATGCTATACAGTACAAGGAAAAAATGCAATAACAGTTATACTCAAATTACACAGCTGCTAGATGGTTCGAGACTTTCTGAGCACTCACAATAATAATAACTGTACAGGGGAGGACAGAGATGTGAACAAAATGAGGAGTAGATCTAAGTGGCAATTAATGTAGAGACTGAGCTCATTATATAGGGGCCGGCAGAGCTTGATACAACTTGTAAGAAGGACGCGCAAATGAAGCCATGGGGACAAAGAGTTGACAATCCCGCTCTGAACAACAGAAAGGACGACTTACTCTACTAAAACGGTAGAAGGGGGAGACTGAGGCAGAACACGCTCGTGATCAAACATGCAGCATACTGTGCATTAAAATTACACAAAGGATGATGAAATCATAGGCTATGTAACACCTCAACACAAAGAAAAAGAAATTTACAAAGGAAATTTCTTATTACTCTAAAACAATCTGTCTAAAGTCTAGATAAGCAATCTGCAATAACATTTTCTTTCCCCTTGACATGTTGTATGTCTAATGAATACTCCTGAAGAAGTAGACTCCATCTTGTCAATCTCTGATTTTTATCTTCAAACTTACTAAGGAATTTCAGTGGGTTATGATCGGTATAAATGACTATGGGGTCAAAACCAGAACACAAATAAAATGAAAAATGCTGTAAACCCAAAATCAAGGCCAAAAGCTCTTTCTCAATAGTGGAGTAGTTCTTTTGAGGTGGAGTGAACTTCTTACTGTAGTAAGATACAGGGTGTTCAATACCCTGATCATCCTCTTGCAGCAAAACAGCCCCAGCTTCTGTATCACTTGCATCAACAGCCATCTTAAAAGGCTTAGCAAAATTTGGAGTAGCGAGCACTGGCTGACTTAATAGGATAGCTTTAAGTTTGTTGAAAGAGGATTCACAGTTATCGGTCCAGACAAATTTAACTCCCTTTTTCAGTAGGTCTGTAAGTGGTGATACAAGAATAGAAAAGTTAAGAACAAATCTCCTGTAATAACCTACCATTCCCAAAAATCTTTGTAGCTCTTTCCTACTTTTAGGTCTGGGAAGATCACTTATAACCTAAACGTTAGCTCCTGGTGGTGCAACATGTCCATCACCAATTACATACCCAAGGTACTGAACTTTAGCTTGACCAAACTCACACTTTGATAAATTAGCTACAAGATTAGCCTGAACTAAACGCTCAAGAAATTTACTGACATGGCATAGGTGATCTTTCCAGTTGTCACTGAAGATTAATACATCATCAATATAAACAACACACCCTGCCAAACCCTCTGTTACAACATTCATGAGCTTCTGAAAAGTGGCTGGTGCATTCTTCATACCATATGGCATTACCGAACATGCAAAAGTCTTTCCTAGTGTTACAAAACATGAGATCTCCCTAGCACGTTCAGTCATAGGTACTTGCCAGTATCCCTTTAACAAATCAAACTTACTTATGTACCTAGCCTTTCCGATCTTGTCTATGCAATCTTCCACACGAGGGAGAGGGTAAGTGTCTGTTTTAGTTATCTGATTAACACGTCTGTAGTCAATGCAAAGCCGCTGTGACCCACCTGGCTTAGGGACTAGAGTGACAGGAGAACTCCACTCGCTCTGACAGGGCTCAATCATCTTGTGGTCCAACAGGTAGCCAAGCTCCTTCTCAATGAGAGGAACTTTCACTGGCTTCACACGGTAAGGAGGCAGTTTAACTGGCTTTGCGTCTCCAACATCGACATCATGCATCAACACAAGTGGTTCTTCCTGGAGTAGCACGGAACACTTGCGGGTACTCTTGCAGTAATGCCGAAAACTCCTGCCTTTCCTCGGGAGGTAGATGAGAAAGCTTAGTCTGGCGATCATTCATGATATCAGGATTCTTCCCCAAACTATCACTCAGGCTCATACTGCATGGGAGAGCTTCACTTGCAGACTCGGGTGGAACAGCTACAGTGCAGACTGGATTATTTTCGTCCCGCCTGTGATATAACTTTAGCATGTTGATGTGACATAGTTGCTTGTTCTTTCTACGATCTGGTGTGGCGATGACATAGTTGACATCACTGAGTTTCTTCTCCACGAAATAAGGACCACTAAACTTGGCTTGAAGAGGTTGCCCATGAACCGGTAGCAGAACCAAAACCTGATCTCCTGGCTGAAAGTGGCGTAACCTGGACTTCTTATCATACCAAGTCTTCATCTTCTCCTGAGCAGCTCCTAAATTCTCTCTCGCCAGCTGTAAAGCAGTGGACAGCCGTTCTTTGAACTTCATCACATACTCCAGCAGGTTGACGTCATCTTCCTCCGACAGCCAGCATTCCTTGAGTAACTTAAGGGGTCCTCTTACTTCATGGCCAAACAGTAGTTCAAAAGGTGAGAAGCCCAGTGATTCATTTGGAGATTCTCTTGCGGCAAACACAACGAATGGAAGACCTTTATCCCAGTCTTTCTGATGTTCCAAACAGTATTTCTTGAGCATCGATTTGAGTGTTTGATGATATCTCTCCAACGCTCCTTGGGTCTGGGGATGGTAAGCTGAAGACGTGATCTGGGTGATGCCCAACTCTTTCAGAGACTGCTTGAAAACATTTGACATGAAATTACTTCCCCGGTCTGACTGTACCTCCTTGGGCAGACCAAACTTTGTGAAGAACCCTAGCATTTCCTTAACCACGTTCTTTGCTGAGATATTTCTAAGTGGAATGGCTTCAGGATAACGAGTAGCCATATCAATCAGGGTCAACACATAAGAAAATCCTGAAGAAGTCTTAGGAAGAGGGCCCACAATATCCACCAACACACGGGTGAAAGGCGCCTCAAAAGGAGGAATGGGAACTAGAGGTGCAACCTTTTCGGTCTGATTACACTTCCCCACAACTTGACAGATGTGACAAGACTTACAATACCAGGAAACATCCCTGATGATACCTGGCCAGTAGAAGTGTTTCAAAATGCGTGCCACAGTCTTCCTCACTGGAGTGTCCTGCCAAACTGGAATCATGAGCCACTCTAATGATATCCTGCCTACAAACACGAGGGATGACAACTTGATGTACAACCTCCCACTCACAGTCGGCTGATGCTGTTGGGGGTCTCCACTTTCTCATAAGTACTCCTGACTTTATATAATAACAAGTAGAAGCACCGGCTGACTCTTCCTCACTGCAAGCAGAGTTAGCTAGACCTTTCGACTCAAGGGTCAGCAACCTGCAACTCAACCAACTCTTGACGAGACAAATTATCAACACTACGGGGTACTGCCTCATCTGGTGAGTGGTCCAAATTAGCAAGAAAAGTGTCAGCTAGGATAACATCATCATCATCATTATCCTCTAAATCACCAGTAACTTTAGACTTAGCCCTAGTGACAGCACATGCAGGGAACACATCAGGGACATCACAATCCTGGGACGCAGCCACTGGCTCACTAGACAACTGAGGAGCTGGACACACTTGACTTCCACCAATATCATTTCCAAGTAAGAAAGTTACACCTGACATTGGGAGTGTCTCAACCAACCCAACCATAACGGAACCATTAACAAAACCAGACTCTAAATTCACTCTGCACAGAGAGACAGAGAAGTAATTATTCCCTACACCTTGTAAGATTACAGTTTCATCAGAGGAATTAACATTAGAGCCTAGAACACTGGTCAGCATAAGGGATTGGCAAGCACCTGTATCACGATATATTTTAACTGATTTCCTGTCATTACTGTCCAGAGGACTGACAAAACCATCAGACAGGAAATTAGCACATGAACTCTTGAGAGTGTCACCCACGTTACTGCTCAAATGAGGAACTCCATCATGAGAATTTAAGTTACCCCTCAAAGCAGGTTCAATTAACTCAGTTAAGGATTCTGGGAACTCTCAAGAGTGGACACTAGACCAATTGACTGAATATTTAAAGACTCCTTTTTGTTCACATCACGCTGTCTCCTGAAACATTTCTCCGTAGTATGACCAAGCTTACTACAATAAGTACATTTACTTTTCTGAAATCTAGAGGTGAAGCTGGTATTTACTTCCTGAGAAACATCATCTTTATTCTCTTTCCTGTTACCTGTACTCTGAGTAGAGGCAACGTACTTACTCTCAGCTTTCCCTTTTTCTCTAGAATATCTCTTGTGAGTGAGAACATATTCATCAGCTAAAACTGCAGCATCAGACAAATTATCTATTCTTTTCTCATCAAGATATAGGCTTACATCTTTATTAACACACCTCTTGAAGTCCTCCAGCAAAATCTTCTACTTAAATTTACCAAAATCAGAATCCACATTCTTAGAATTTAACCACTGCTCTAACAGATCTTCTTTGATTTTTGCATGCTCAACATGGGATTGCTTATCTTGCTTGTAAGTTGTCCTAAATTTTACTCTATAAGCTTCAGGAACAAGCTCATAGGCCTTAAGAATCAAGTACTTAACTACATCATAATTATCAGATTGATCCTGAGGCAAAGATGCATAAGTTACTTGAGCTTTACCGGTGAGAACAGTTTGAAGGAGTACTGGCCAATACTTTTTGGGCCAATTAAAACCTGTAGCTACCCTCTCAAACAACTGAAAATACTTTGTTAAATCAGATTCATTAAAAGGAGGGACAAGTTTAACATTTTTAGCCACATCAAAATCATCAGAGCTAGATGATCCAGTTCCACCTTGTTTCATGCGATACTCATGGTCTGCCTGAATCCTAGCAATTTCAACTTGTGCCTCAGCCTCCTTAGAACGGGCCTGAAATTCAGCCTCCTTAGCACTTGCTTGAAATTCAGCCTCCTTAGCACGAGACTCCGCCTCCTTAGCCTGAGCCTCCTGCAGGGCTAGCTGAAACTTACCTAATTCAATCTGCGTTTGCTCATTTGGAGGAGTTACATTAAACAAGCTTTCATTAATCATGTCAACAATTTGATCTTTAGAATGATGAGAGCGAACAGCAATTCCCAATTGTTGAACAACAAGCTTAAGTTCATTCTTTGTTCTGTTTTCTACATCACACACTGTTTGCACATTTGACAAAAAATCTTTGGCTTCCTCAAGTGTAGTAATAGTAGACATCATGAATAAATCACAGTCACAAAATATCAAGCAATATCCTAATGATAATATCCTGAATATCCTGATGAGAGGTCGCCAAATTTATGTTACGGAACAGAGAAAGATAATGTACACTCCAAGTGAAAATACTAAAAATCACTACTGTCCCGTAAAGTTACAGGTTCAAAACAAAAGAATTAGGTAAAATTACAAGTTAAAGTTTAATGCTCAAACTAACAACACAACATTCAGGACTCATAAAGATAATGTAATGGCAAAAAACAGGTTAAATATATGGTTAACTGCAATAGCCTCTATTAACATGAAATTAGCAAGAGTAAATTTACCTAAGTCAGCCCTGATAAAATGAAAATACACTGGGTAATGCTCAGTTAATGCAAGATAAATTATTACAGATACAAAATAGTATTAAAACTGGCTGACAAAATGAATCCTACACAAATTACAAAAAAAACTCACTAGGCCTACAAATCAACACTTTATGCTATACAGTACAAGGAAAAAATGCAATAACAGTTATACTCAAATTACACAGCTGCTAGATGGTTCGAGACTTTCTGAGCACTCACAATAATAATAACTGTACAGGGGAGGACAGAGATGTGAACAAAATGAGGAGTAGATCTAAGTGGCAATTAATGTAGAGACTGAGCTCATTATATAGGAGCCGGCAGAACTTGATACAACTTGTAAGAAGGACGCGCAAATGAAGCCATTGGGACAAATAGTTGACAATCCCGCTCTGAACAACAGAAAGGACGACTTACTCTACTAAAACGGTAGAAGGGGGAGACTGAGGCAGAAAACGCTCGTGATCAAACATCCAGCATACTGTACGTTAAAATTACACAAAGGATGATGAAATCATAGGCTATTTAACAGTGTGTGTGTGTGTGTGTGTGTGTGTGTGTGTGTGTTTGAGTTTGAGTGTTTGATTTTTTGTTAGTATATGTATTTTTGTGCTTGTGTTCATTTCCTAACTAGTAAGTGCTTGATTTTGGACATATGTTTGACTCTCCTTCCCGAAAGTCTCAGCAGTCCCACGCACCCCAAGGCATCACAACTCACCATCTCAACGCTATTATCCATCTTCCATACAGAATATACGGCAGGTCTACCTAAGTCATGAGTCAGTGTGATAGTATTATCAAGTGTGATTTTATGATCATTTCATATCTGCCGGTCTGCTCACTTGTCTTCTAACACGTCTTTCCCTCACCATTCGTAGTAATCATTTTGTCTTCTTCCTAGCTTCACTCTCAGTTTCAGGTAGACTTCAGTCTGCATCCTAAACAGCACAGTTTGCAGGGAGAATGAAATTCTCACGTAATCTGTCCATTGCTTAAATCTCTGCTTTACGAAAACAACCGAACAATACAAACAAAGAAAACAGTCATGAACTATACACAATGCCCATGATCCGATAAGTGAAAAAGTTCATGTAACTTTTTAGCCGATACATACGTTGTACTATTCAGAAAAGCCTGCTAAGTGAATCAGACAGTTCACATTTCCATTCTAGTTTAACATATGAAATATTTCTAGCTTTTCCCCGTACACCACAATGTCGGCTATTTTTAATATTTACGCAGCTACCATCCGATCTTTTTCAGGGTATTAAAAATCTTCAAGGGGCAAAGAATTAACGAAAACTAATCTAATTTCTAGAGTAAACTAAATCTCAATTGAATCTACCGGAGACCGAGTTTTATTCAGGCATAATTTAGATCAATAGATAGTTTACATTCTCTAGAGGTGCCTCAGAGGGACGTCTTAAACTTGTGGTACACATGTAATCTGCCAGCTAGACGTCCTGGTAATATGAACATCATTCAGTCACAACCTATCCCCCGAGAGTAGGAGGGTTAACTGCTTTAGGATGATGACTAAGATAGGAATCCCGCAGCATGTTTGTTTAAAATAGCATGTGTTGAAAAACAGTTACGAGGAGGAGGAGAAGGAGGAGGAGTACGACGACGACGAAGACGACGACGGCGACAACGTCGACGGGCTTTTCGATGCTCCTTCCTGTCCTTGCTTGTGTCTGCTCGTTGTTTTTATCTCGTGAGAGTGTGTTCTGTTATTTGTTTCATTTTTTTTTTCACCTCTTTCTACACAGAGTTTCACTTCTTGCCTCTCTAAGTTTGTGTATATAGCCAGGCTTTGATTGTCGTCAGTTAACAGCTGCATTTAGAGTCTTTTGTTGTTGTGTTGTGCTCTGTGGACATTATGAATGTAAGATATCTCTCACATGTAAGGTACTGTTTATTATTTAAGAGTGTCAGGACATGACATATATATTAGACTGTGTATTTGTGTGTGTCCGTGTCTGTGTGTGTGTTTGTTTGTGTTCTGTTTTTGTTTTTGTTTTTCTTGTATTTGTTCGATTTCATCTGTGTGTGTGTGTGTGTGTGTGTGTGTGTGTGTGTGTGTGTGTGTGTGTGTGTGTTTTTCTGAGTTTGTGTGTTTTTGTGTCACTGTTTGATTTTGTTTGCTTATGAGTAAGTGTCTGATTCTGCACATGAATCTCAGTTTTATGCCGTTAGTCTCAACACTCTCACTTGCCGTATAACATCCCATATCACCAGTTCGACGCTAATACCCATCGTCCATACTGAATACACGTCATGCCTATCTCATTCAGGACTCAGTGTTAGACGTGTGTTTTTATGATCCTTGCCTACCTGTTTGGACATGTGGAGAGAATGAAGAATGAAAGACTAACTAAGAGGGTGTATGTAGGTGAGGTGGAGGGAGGGAGAGGGAGAGGTACACCGAGGATGAGGTGGAGGGATGAAATTGAGAGGTATATGAGGGAGGGGGGTGTGATTTGGGGGGAGGGGAGTCAAATGGTGGGTGACAGAGTGACTTGGAGGCGTTTTGTCTGCGGCCACCCTTTGCGGGATTAGGGCGTCGGGCTATAGATAGATAGATAGCCAACCAGCCGGTCTCCTCACTTGTCTTCTATCCCGTCTTTCCCTTACCATTCCTAGTGGTCATTTTCTCTTCTTGTCAGCAACACTCTCAGTTTCAGTTACAGTGCAGTCTTTATCCTAAATAGCACATTTTGTAGGGTGAATAAAAATTTCAGGTAATCTGTCAGTTGATTAAAACTCTATCTATCTATCTATATACCGAGGCTGCCTCTCCCAAGGAAAGGGAGGTAGCCAAGACAGGACGACACACTCCCCATTTACTCATCCATTCAAACACATTCATTCGCATCTTAGCCATAAACGGGAGAAGGGAGAGAGCCTTACAGCACCACACCGCACAACGGTCAACTGCGCAGTGCAATCAGTGACATCCGCAGCAGGGCCCGACAGCAGAGCTGGTTTACCCATGCCACAGCATAATAGACAAATCCCCTTACCCGCACCAGATCTGACTACCTGATCAGAAATACAAAAACAGCAGAACAATACGAACAAAGAAAAAAGACATGAACTATCCACAATGCACTTGATTCAATACGTGGAAAAATTTGACGAAAGTATGTGGTCGATACTTTCGTTGCACTTTTCAATAAAGATAAGTGAATCTGACAGTTCACACTTCCTTGACATTTTGACACAGTAACGAATTCTAGCTTTTACACCTATACCTCAAATCATAGCTATTATTCATAGTTACTCAGCTACCTTTCGATTTTATTCGGGTTACGAAGGATCTTCAGGTGGAAAGAATTAATGAAGGCTAATGTAAAGTGTTCAGTAAATAACTTTCTCCTCAGCTCAATGGAATCTACAGAAGCTAGCAATTTATTTACGTATATTTTAGTTCAATAGTTACTTTACACTCTCCAGAGGTGCCTCAGAGGGACGCCTCCATTTGATGGTACCGTTCTAACCGGACGGCTGAATGGTTTGGTCATATGAAGGTCCTTCAGCCTCATCCTATCCCCCAAGAGAAGCGTGAACTGGTTTAAAAGGGAAACTAAACATGTAATCCTGCAGCTTGACATTTCAGAATAGTCTGGAAGTCAAAACATTAACCACTACGACGACGACGACTACGACGACTTTTCTAGCAACCATCCCGTATCTACTCGAGGTTTTGACCTTGAGTGAGTCTCTTGTGTCATTCGTGCTTCATTTAGTTGCGTTACTTCCGTCCCTGAGTTAAGGTTCTGTTTTACCTGAGTTTTCCTATATAAGGAGGGCTCGTATTGTCGTTAGTTGACGGATGGACTTACACCGGTTTGTTGGTGTGCTCTGGTATGGGGATACCTGTCACACGTGAGTTAATGTTTATTAAATACATGTCAGTAAATGATGCACCCATACCAGATAGGTTGTGTGTGTGTGTGTGTGTGTGTGTGTGTGTGTGTGTGTGTGTGTGTGTGTGTGTGTGTGTGTGTGTGTGTGTGTGTGTGTGTGTGTGTGTGTGTGTGTGTGTGTGTGTGTGTGTGTGTGTGTGTGTGTGTGTGTGTGTGTGTGTGTGTGTGCGTGCGTGCGTGCGTGCGTGCGTGCGTGCGTGCGTGCGTGCGTGCGTGCGTGCGTGCGTGTGTGCGTGTGTGCGTGTGTGCGTGTGTGCGTGTGTGCGTGTGTGCGTGTGTGTGTGTGTGTGTGTGTGTGTGTGTGTGTGTGTGTGTGTGTGTGTGTGTGTGTGTGTGTGTGTGTGTGTGTGTGTGTGTGTGTGTGTGTGTGTGTGTGTGTGTGTGTGTGTGTGTGTGTGTGTGTGTGTGTGTGTGTGTGTGTGTGTGTGTGTGTGTGTGTGTGTGTGTGTGTGTGTGTGTGTGTGTGTGTGTGTGTGTGTGTGTGTGTGTGTGTGTGTGTGTGTGTGTGTGTGTGTGTGTGTGTTTGAGTGTTTGATTTTTAGTTAGTATATGTGTTTTTGTGCTTGTGTTCATTTCCTAACTAGTAAGTGCTTGATTTTGGACATATGTTTGACTCTCCTTCCCGAAAGTCTCAGCAGTCCCACGCACCCCAAGGCATCACAACTCACCATCTCAACGCTATTATCCATCTTCCATACAGAATATACGGCAGGTCTACCTAAGTCATGAGTCAGTGTGATAGTATTATCAAGTGTGATTTTATGATCATATCATATCTGCCGCTCTGCTCACTTGTCATCTAACACGTCTTTCCCTCACAATTCGTAGTAACCATTTTGTCTTCTTCCTAGCTTCACTCTCATTTTCAGGTAGACTTCAGTCTGCATCCTAAACAGCACAGTTTGGTGGGAGAATGAAATTTTCACGTAATCTGTCCATTGCTTAAATCTCTGCTTTACGAAAACAACTGAAAAATACGGACAAACAAAACAGTCATGAAATATACACAATGCCCATAATTCGATAAGTGAAAAAGGGTCACCTAACTCGTTAGCCGATACATACGTTGTACTTTTCAACAAAGCCTGCTAGGTGAATCAGACAGTTCACATTTCCATTATAGTTTGACATATGAAATATTTCTAGCTTTTCCCCGTACACCACAATGTCTTGGTTATTTTTCATATTTACTCGGCTATCATCCGATTTTTTCAGGGAATTAAAGATCTTCATGGGGCAAAGAATTAACGAAAGCTAATCTAATTTCTAGAGTAAACGAAGTATCCCAATTGAATCTACGGTAGACCGAGTTTTATTCAGGCATAATTTAGATCAATTGATAGTTTACATTCTCTAGAGGTGCCTCAGAGGGACGTCTTAAACTTGTGGTACACATGTAATTTGCCAGCAAGATGTCCTGGTAATATGAACATCATTCAGTCACAACATATCCCCCGAGAGTAGGAGAGTTAACTGCTTTAAGATGATGACTAAGATAGGAATCCCGCATCATGTTTGTTCCAAATAGCATGGGTTGAAAAACAGTAACAAGGAGGAAGAGGAGAAGCAGGAGGAGTACGACGACGACGACGACAACGACGACGACGACGGGCTTTTCGATGCTACTTCCTGTCTTTGCTTGTGTCTGGTCGTTCTTCTTACCTCGTAAGAGTGTGTTGTGTTCATTTTATGTATATAGCCAGGCTTTGATTGTCGTCAGTTAACAGCTGCATTTAGAGACTTTTCTTGGTGTGTTGTGCTCTGTGGACATTATGAATGTTGTAAGATATCTGCCACATGTAAGGTACTGTTTATTATTTAAGAGTGTCAGGACATGACATATATTACGTTGAGTATTTGTGTGTGTGTGTGTGTGTGTGTGTGTGTGTGTGTGTGTGTGTGTGTGTGTGTGTGTGTGTGTGTGTGTGTGTGTGTGTGTGTGTGTGTGTGTGTGTTTGTGTTGTGTTTTTGTTCTTGTTTCTTTTGTATTTGTTCGATTTCATTGTTGAGTGTGTGTGTGTGTGTGTGTGTGTGTGTGTGTGTTGTGTTGTGTTGTGTTGTGTTGTGTGTGTGTGTGTGTGTGTGTATGTGTGTGTGTGTGTGTGTGTGTGTGTGTGTGTGTGTGTGTGTGTGTTATCCTAAGTTTGTGTGTTGTGTTTTTCTGTGAGTGTTTGATTTTGTTTGCTTACGAGTAAATGTCTGATTCTGGACATGAATCTGAGTGTTTTCCCGTTAGTCTCAACACTCTCACTTGCCGTTTGGCATCCCATAACACCAGTACGACGCTAATACCCATCGTCCATGCTGAATACACGTCATGTCTATCTCATTCAGGACTCAGTGTTAGACGTGTGTTTTTATGATCCTTGCCTACCTGCCGGTCTCCTCACTTGTCTTCTAGCCCGTCTTTCCCTTACCATTCCTAGTGGTCATTTTGTCTTCTTGCTAGCAACACTCTCATTTTCAGTTACAGTGCAGTCTTTATCCTAAACAGCACGCTTTGTAGGGTGAATGAAAATTTCAGGTAATCTGTCAGTTGCTTAAAACTCTATCCATCTATCTATATACCGAGGCTGCCTCCCCCAAGAAAAGGGAGGCAACCGAGACAGGACGACACACTCCCCATTTGCTCATCCATTCAAACATATTCATTCGTATCTTAATCTCAAAGGAAAGAAGGGAGAGATCCTCACAGCACCACACCGCACAAGGGTCAACTGCGCAGTGCAGTGACATCCGCAGCAGGGCCCAACAGCAGAGCTGGTTTACCCATGCCACAGCATAATAGACCCTTCCCCTTACCCGCACCAGATCTGACTAGCTGATCAGAAATACAAAAACAGCCGAACAATACGAACAAAGAAAACAGACATGAACTATCCACAATGCACTTGATTCAATACGTGGAAAAATTTGACGAAAGTATGTCGTCGATACTTTCGTTGCACTTTTCAATAAAAGTAAGTGAATCTGACAGTTCACACTTCCTTGACATTTTGACAGTATCGATTTTTAGCTTTATCCCTATACCTCATATCATAGCTATTATTCATAGTTACTCGGCTACCTTTCGATTTTATTCGGACTACGAAGGATCTTCAGGTGGCAAAGAATTAATGAAGGCTAATATAAAGTCTCCAGTAAAATAAGGTTCTCCTCAGCACAATTGAATCTACAGAACCTTGCAATTTATTTAAGTATATTTTAGTTCAATAGTTACTTTACACTCTTTAGAGGTGCCTCAGAGGGACGCCTCCATTTCATGGTACCGATGTAACCGGACGGCTGAATGGTTTGGTCATATGAAGGTCCTTCAGCCTCATCCTATCCCCCGAGAGAAGTGTGAACTAGTTTAAAAGAGAAACTAAACATTTAATCCTGCAGCTTGACATTTCAGAATACTCTGGAAGTAAAAACATTAACCACTACAACGACGACGACTACGACGACTTTTCTAGCAACCATCCCGTATCTACTCGAGATTTTGACCTTGACTGAGTCACGTGTCGTTTGTCCTTCATTTAGTTGCGTTACTTCCGTCCCTGAGTTAAGCTTCTGTTTTGCCTGAGTTTTCCTATATAAGGCGGGCTCGTATTGTCGTTAGTTGGGGACTTTGATGGATGGTTGCGAAGAATGAAGACGTGTTTCTGAGCTCTCGTCTAGCTGCAGGGTTGCCTCACCGGCTTTAGCTTTGTTTTGTCCGCCACTAGGGCGTTTTTCAATAAAGTTAGGTTAGCTAGACCTCATTTTCCTCCCAGCCCTTTAGAGATATAGTAAGTGTCTATATCTGTTTCCTGAGATTGCCTTTGCTTACTCACCTCTGGAGTGTACCCCCCACTGATCGCTCTGGGCTGTGAGTTACACACGGGCGCGTCCTCCCGAGAGTGGTTTGAGAGGGTAATCTCAGATTAGGCGTGTGTTCCCCGGGCAATTTCTCCCTTGATCGTTTTTCTCTCTCTTCCCCCTTCCCCCGTTAGGGTTAGGGGGAAGTGGTAACTATGGCGGACGCCACTGCTGCCTCCCCCCCCTTCAGGGGGGGAGGTAGTCCTGACCGACCCCCGACTGTCTCACGGACTGACTACCCCCAGACTGAACAGCCCCAGACACGTACCCGTCTTGACATTGATTTTAGAAACGCTGAGTTTGTACAGATACATGCGGTTGGTCCCACTCCCCTGTCCAGCCTCAATCCCTTTATCATCAAGAGGGTGATTGATGGGTGTGCAGGTGAGGTGGAACAAGTGAAAAAACTTGCGAGTGGAGATCTTCTCGTTAACACTAGGAACTCAAGTCAGGTAAAGGATTTGCTAAAACTGAGCAAGTTCCATTGTTATGATGTTCAGACCACGATCCCTCACTCCATGAATTCCTGCAAAGGTGTGATCACCTGCAGAGATCTAGTGGTCATGGAGGAGGAAGAGATCGTACAGGAACTTGCACAGCAGGATGTTATAAAGGCACGTTTTATAACTAGATTCTCGGAAGGCAGGAAGACGAAGACTGCCACAGTTGTCCTAACGTTCGGCAAAGTTGCTTTACCTTCCAACATCAGAATTGGATATGAAATTCTTAACGTCAGACCATATATCCCGAACCCCTTGCGTTGCTTAAAATGCCAGGTTTATGGGCATCATGAAAAGGCTTGTAGGGCTTCCCAGCCAGTGTGTGGTAGGTGCGCGAATGTGGGACATTCTGCTGAACACTGTACATCTGAGACGGAGTGCTGCTTTCACTGCAAGGATGCTCACTCCACTTCCTCGAGGGCTTGCCCCAAGTGAAAGGAGGAGAAAGAGGTCTGCACAGTGAAGGCAACCGAGGGCATTTCCTTTTACGATGCAAGGAAGAAGGTGAAGGAGTTGCATGCAACTCCCAAACCTAATGTCTCCTATGCATCGGCGGTTGTGTCCCGTCCTGTGATGTGCACGGTGGAGACACAGACTGACCTTACATTCGCTCCTCATGCCCCACGACATGCCTCTCAGCCTAAGCCTCCTGTACGTTCCAACTCTCTGACAGACATCCCAATTGCCACTTCATACTCTCAGGCTGCCGCTGCTCCTTCGCAGTCAGTGCGGTCAAAACAGAAGCCTGACAAGTCAGATAAAATTAACTTGACCACCCTCACCAAACAGTCACGTCCTCATGTCCTTCCTGCTCCTGGTCCGGGGAGGGAGAGAAAGAATAGCTCTTCCTCGATGGAATCTGGGAGCCTCGTTATTGATGAGACTATGGAGATCTCAACAAACAAGCACTGGGATAGGTCCCCCGGTAGCCACTCGCCTGGTCGCTGGGGGCATAAAAAGACAAAGCACACTGTCCACCCTCGAAAGTCTTAAACCGCCGCATTCACTATACTGCAGTGGAATTGTAGAGGTATTGGGAATAAGTTACATAATATAGCTATCTTGCTTTCACTACACAGGCCAGACGTTGTTTGTTTACAGGAGACGCGCCTGGAGGATCATCCTGATCCTCCACAGTTCAAACACTACCACTCGTATAGAAGATATGAAGGTCACGGAGTTGCCATTTACACACACAAATCACACCCACAAACGGAAGTGATTCTAAATTCTACTCTGGAAGCTGTCGCGTGCAGAGTAAAATTTAATAACACGTATCTGTCTATTTGCTCTCTGTACTGTCCTCCACATGGCCCCATTGATAGTGATGCTTTAAATTCATTAGTGGAACATCTGCCTGGAAATAAGTTAGTGTTGGGCGATTTTAACGCCCATCACTATCAATGGGGTAGCTTGAGGATTGATGGTCGTGGGGAGCAAGTAGCCGACCTAATACTACAGTCCAACCTCTGTCTTCTGAACGATGGTAGAGCGACTCGTGTAGATGATCGTACTGGTAACTTTTCGGCCATTGACTTATCTTTGGCCTCCCCTGGTATACATCAAGATCTCTCATGGGACCCTTACGACGACTCCTTGGGAAGTGATCATTTACCCATCTGTCTTTCTTATACACGCGACATCATTTCGGACCCTCCACCTCCAAAATTTAACTATAAGAAAGCAGATTGGGGATCCTTCTCAAGGATCGCCAATTTAGATATATCTGGGGAGACCATAGATGTTAAGGTCGAAAATATAACTACTTCCATATTACACGCAGCTGAGGCTGCTATTCCCAAGACTTCTACAGTTCATGCGAAGCATAGAGCACATTGGTGGACGCCGGATTGCCGACAAGCATTAAGAAAACGCAATAGGAGATACAGGATTTTTGATAGTCAACCCACTGAGGAAAATTTTATTGCATACAAACAGGCACGGGCTGAGGCAAGGAGAATAATAAGAAGGGCTAAACGTGACTCCTGGCGGTCCTTTGTGTCCACGGTGACTCGTACAACACCATTACGTAAAGTCTGGTCCACCATAAGAATATTAAATAATAAAGGCCCATATTTCCCAATCACCACCTTGCAAGTCAATAATAACATCTATGACGAGCCCGTGGACGTTGCTAACATCCTCGCCAGGAGTTTTTCTCATGTAAGTAGCTCAGCCAATTATGACCCGCGTTTCCAACATCATAAACGCACGGCTGAGCTACAGATATTAGACTTTGCCACAGAAGACGTAAACTCCCCGTACAACCAAGAGTTTACGCTAGATGAACTGCTCCTTGCCCTTAAATCCTGTAAAGACACCAGCCCTGGACCAGACACCATCACGTACGGTATGATCCAGCATCTTAATCAGGACAACCTGATTAAGATGTTAGCATTGTACAATGAGATTTGGGCGTCTCGAACGTTCCCAAACTCATGGCACTTTGCGCACGTCATACCGATACCCAAAGAGGCTGGTCGTCTTATGAATCCCACTTCATTTCGTCCTATTGTGTTGACTTCTTGTCTATGTAAGGTCATGGAACGTATGGTTAACAATAGGCTTCTTTTTGTTTTAGAGTCGAAGAATTTGTTAAATGATCAACAATGTGGCTTCCGTAAATACAGAAGTTCACTAGATCATTTAATGAATTTGGAGCATTGTATTGCAGAGGCATTTGCCAATAAAGAATTCATGATAGGGGTGTTCTTGGACATCCATAAAGCCTATGACATGACCTGGCGACACGGTATACTAATGAAGCTCTATGCTTATGGTTTAAGAGGAAATTTGCCTGTTTTTATTTCAAATTTCTTAAGGGACAGAACTTTCTCTGTCAAATTGCCCCGTAACGTAACATCGGATATATTTATCCAGGAAAACGGGGTGCCACAGGGAAGTGTGCTTAGTCCTACTTTATTTAGTATTATGATCAATGATATTCTGTCATCAGCTCCCATCCCGAGGAATCTTAAATACTCACTCTACGCTGACGATTGTGCAATATGGCACTCTTCCCGTAATGCACAATTTTCGGCTGGGCGGATTCAAGCAGCCCTTGACTCCGTCCACCAATGGGCCTTGCAGTGGGGATTTAAGTTTTCCGTACGTAAGTGTGCCGCTATAGTTTTCACTAATCGTAACGTACCTAATTTGTGCTTAACTTTGGATAATCAGGCGGTACCTTTTCAAAATTCTGTAAAATTTTTAGGAATACATTTTGATCGTAGAATGAATTTTAAACTTCACGTTAATACTTTGCTTGCTCGTTGTGATAAACCGTTAAATGTCCTCAAGTACCTAGCGGGTACTACCTGGGGTGCTGACAGAAAATCTTTATTAATGGTGTATAAGTCCCTTATTCGATCGAAGCTAGACTATGGCGCACAGGTGTATGGCTCGGCATCCGATGCCACTCTGAAAGGATTGGATGTGTTACAGAATAAATGTTTGCGAATGTGTCTTGGAGCCGTCCGGTGTACCCGTGTGACTCGTATGGAAGTGGAGGCGAATGTGCTTCCCCTCCGTATTCGCCGTGACCACCTGGCCTTGTCCTACGGTGTAAGGACGTTAAGGAAAAGTAATATCGGCAATGTGGCCTGTACCCCCCTGCGTCAATACCACCACCTTCTGCGGGGGGTGCGTCGGCCACTTGCCGCTCGCCTCCACTTACTGACTCAGGAGCTTGATGTGGACCCCAGTGACTGTGACAAGTTGGTGCTTAAAAATATAGCGCCTTGGGAGCCACCCGGCTTTACAGTCGATGTCACATGGCTCCCAGCACCAAAGGCCAAGGCGCCGGAGGCGGAGGTCCACCACTTGTTTCGTAACATCATTGTTCGTCACTTGGGGTCCCATCAATTGTACACCGACGGCTCCAAGTCGAGTGAATGTGTGGGTGCAAGTGTGTGGTCGACTGAATGTGCCCTCAGGTATCGGTTGCCGACTCATACATCTGTGTTTACTTCAGAACTTTTTGCTATTGACAAAGCCATAGACTATGCTCTCAATTCTAGGCATGACTCATTTGTCATATTTTCAGATTCAAAATCAGCCCTTCAGGCAATTGCATCTTGCACTACGGACTCTCATGAGATCCAGGGCCGCATCGTTAATAAGTTGCATTCATGCAACAAGTCATTCACGCTGATCTGGGTGCCTGGTCATTGTCGTATCTACGGCAATGAGCAGGCTGACTTACTTGCAAAGTCGGCTGTGGAGCTCGAGGAGACTTGGGACGTTCCTCGTGATCTACGGTCGAGTCTATCTCTCGGAAAGAAATCAATAAATCTTCTGTGGCAAGGTCAGTGGACCAGACTAAATATTCCAACTTGTAAGCCGTACCTGGGCGACTGGGACACTGCCAACCGTCCCAGTCGCCTAGAAGAAAAAGTGTTGGCACGGCTACGGCTTAATGCCACCATTTTAACCCACATAAAACCATATATGGAAAGACGCTTCCCACCGCACTGTGACATCTGTAATGCGGTGTTATCTATCAGTCATATCATCCTGCGCTGTCGGCGATTTATTCGTGAACGCGCTTCACTTATAAATTACTGCGGCGCAGCAGACGTCCCCTTCACCCTTTCCACCATCCTGGGTGATGGGGACATTGTTATGACTGATAAATTGATGGCTTTCTTGAGAGAGACCGGACTGATCAGAGTGATGTGACTTTTTTACTGTGTGGTTATGGTTTTTATGAACAGTAAATATGTATATATTGTAATATTAATTAGGGTTGACAGTTGACATATTTTAAATAGTTCCTCCTCCCACCGATCTATTTCTAATATAGATGTCCCCTACATTAAACCAAGTTCCTCGCCTGACAGTCACCAGCTGATGAGTGCAAGTGTGCAATATAGGAAGGTATTGGGCACTTGCAGTCGATGGTAGTCTGCTGGGCGAGGTTCTTCAATTTTTGTACAAATTATGTAAATACATTATATTATCTTGCTTAAGTTATTCTAATTAGGGACGACAGCTGACGTATATGGAAATGTTCCTGACTCGTCTGGTTCCCTTTCATATATTGATGTCCCCTATATTAGGTTGTGCCTCGACTGACAGTCACCAGGTGATGAGTGCAGGTATGTAATGTAGAAAGGCATTACATATCTGCAGTCGATGGTGTTCTTTTGGTCGAGGCTTTTTGAATATTAGTGTAGGCCTAGTTATTTGTCTCTTAGGATTTAGTATAGGTTAGCGATTTGTCTGTTAGGTGGTTAGTTTTAGGGTCTTTAAATTAGGTATTTTGTTTATAAGTAATATAAGGTTAAAAATATAAAAAATAAATAAAAATAATAAAAATAAAACTACAAAAAAATAATAAAATAAAAATTATTATATATATATGTACGTGTGCATGAAAGTGTGTATGTTCATATGCATGGATGTGATGGATGTGTGTATGTATGTATGTATGTATATATATATATGTTTGAATATATATGTATATATGTGTCAATATATATACATATATATATCTGCCTTAATGACCAGAGGCTCCGGCCTCAATGGTCGATAGGCAAAAAAAAAAAAAGTCGTTAGTTGGACTTTGATGCATGGTCGCGGAGAGTTTAGACGTGTTTTTCTGGCTCTCCTCTAGTTTTCAGGGCTGCCTCACCGGCATTAGTTTTTTTTTTTTTCACCCTTCTGGTGACACTTAGGATTAGCTAGTACTAATTTTCCTCCCTACCCTTGCTAGAGATATAGTAAGTGTCTATATCTTTTTACTAAGATTACCTTTGCTTACTCGCCCACGGAGGGTCCCCCCCACTGATCGCTCTGGGGTGTGAATTAACACGGTCGGGCATCCCTGGAGTGGTTTGAGAGGGCAATCTTAGCCATAGGTGTGTGGTCCCCGGTTGTTTGTCCCTTGTTCGTTTTTCCTCCTCCTTCCCACTTCCCCCGTTAGGGTTAGGGGGAAGTGGTCACTATGGCGGACGCCACTGCTGCCTCCCCCCTTCAGGGGGGAGGTAGTCCTGACCGACCCCGACTGTCTCACGGACGGACTACCCCCAGACTGAACGGCCCCGGACACGCCCTTTGCTAGACATTAATGTAAAAAATGCGAGTTTTGTTTTGTTGCATGCGGTTGGTTCTACTCCCCTGTCCAGCCTCAATCCCTACATTATCAAGAAGGTGATTGATGGATGTGCAGGAGAGGTAGAACAGGTCAAAAACTTGCTAGCGGAGATCTCCTAGTAAAGACTGCAAATTCGTCCCAGGTTAAGGATTTGATGAAGATGAGCAAATTCCATTGCTATGATGTTGTGCCAACGATCCCTCACTCCATGAATTCCTGCAAGGGAGTCATCACTTGCAGGGACCTCATGGTCATGGAAGAGGACGACATCGTACGTGAACTTGCTCATGAAGATGTAATTGAAGCCCGTTTCATCACGAGATTTTCCGAGGGCAGGAGGACGAAAACGGCAACGGTTATATTGACTTTCGGTAAAGTGACTCTCCCAACCCATATCAAAGTGGGGTATGAAATTGTTAACGTAAGGACATACATCCCTAACCCACTTCGTTGTTTACGATGTCAGTTATATGGACACCATGAAAAGTCTTGTCGGGCTTCTCAATCAGTCTGTGGCAAGTGCGCAACACAAGGTCATGATGCTGACCATTGCACATCAGAGGGTGTCAGCTGCTTTCACTGCAAGGGTGCTCACTTCACTTCCTCTAGGGATTGCCCCAAGTGGAAGGAGGAGAAAGAGGTCTGTGCGGTGAAGGCGACTGAGGGTGTCTCTTTCTACGAAGCAAGGAAAAAGGTGAAGGAGTTGCATGCAACTCCCACACCGAATAGGTCCTATGCTTCGGCAGTGATGTCCCGCCCTGTGATGTGCACTGTGGAGACGCAGACTGATCTCGTGCTTGTTAATCAAGTCATTCACTCTACCTCCACCTCCACCTCTAAACCTCCTGTAAGATCCAACTCTCTAACTGACCTCCCCAAAGCTTCATCATACTCACAGGCTGCTGCTGCTTCTCAGTCAGTCAAGCCTAAATCGAAGCCTGACAAGACTGTAAAACATAACTTCACCACCCTTTCAAAGCCACGTCCTCATGTCCTTCCTGCTCCTAGCCCAGCGAGGGAGAGGAAGAATAGCTCTTCCTCGGTGGAATCTGGGAGCCTTGTTATTGACCAAAATATGGAGGTTTCCGTCAGCAAGCACCGGGAAAGGTCCCCCGGTAGCCACTCGCCTGGTCGCGGGGGGCATAAAAAAACTAAACACACTGGCCCCCCTCGCAAATCTTAAACCGCCGCATTCACTATACTACAGTGGAATTGTAGTGGTATTGGGAATAAGTTACAAAATATAGCAATCTTGCTTTCTATACACAGGCCAGACGTTATTTGTTTACAGGAGACGCGCCTGGAGGATCATCCTGATCCTCCACAGTTCAAACACTACCACTCGTACAGAAGATATGAAGGTCACGGAGTTGCCATTTACACACACACAAATCACACCCACAAACGGAAGTGATTCTAAATTCTACTCTGGAAGCTGTCGCGTGCAGAGTAAAATTTAATAACACGTATCTGTCTATTTGCTCTCTGTACTGTCCTCCACATGGCCCCATTGATAGTGATGCTTTAAATTCACTAGTGGAACATCTGCCTGGAAATAAGTTTGTGTTGGGCGATTTTAACGCCCATCACTATCAATGAGGTAGCTTGAGGATTGATGGTCGTGGGGAGCAAGTAGCCGACCTAATACTACAGTCCAACCTCTGTCTTCTGAACGATGGTAGAGCGACCCGTGTAGATGATCGTACTGGTAACTTTTCGGCCATTGACTTATCTTTGGCCTCCCCTGGTATACATCAAGATCTCTCATGGGACCCTTACGACGACTCCTTGGGAAGTGATCATTTACCCATCTGTCTTTCTTATACACGCGACATCATTTCGGACCCTCCACCTCCAAAATTTAACTAAAAGAAAGCAGATTGGGGATCCTTCTCAAGGATCGCCAATTTAGATATATCTGGGGAGACCATAGATGTTAAGGTCGAAAATATAACTACTTCCATATTACACGCAGCTGAGGCTGCTATTCCCAAGACTTCTACAGTTCATGCGAAGCATAGAGCACATTGGTGGACGCCGGATTGCCGACAAGCATTAAGAAAACGCAATAGGAGATACAGGATTTTTGATAGTCAACCCACTGAGGGAAATTTTATTGCATACAAACAGGCACGGGCTGAGGCAAGGAGAATAATAAGAAGGGCTAAACGTGACTCCTGGCGGTCCTTTGTGTCCACGGTGACTCGTACAACACCATTACGTAAAGTCTGGTCCACCATAAGAATATTAAATAATAAAGGCCCATATTTCCCAATCACCACCTTGCAAGTAAATAATAACATTTATGACGAGCCCGTGGACGTTGCTAACATCCTCGCCAGGAGTTTTTCTCATGTAAGTAGCTCAGCCAATTATGATCCGCGTTTCCAACATCATAAACGCACGGCTGAGCTACAGATATTAGACTTTGCCACAGAAGACGTAAACTCCCCGTACAACCAAGAGTTTACGCTAGAAGAACTGCTCCTTGCCCTTAAATCCTGTAAAGACACCAGCCCTGGACCAGACACCATCACGTACGGTATGATCCAGCATCTTAATCAGGACAACCTGATTAAGATGTTAGCATTGTACAATGAGATTTGGGCGTCTCGAACGTTCCCAAACTCATGGCACTTTGCGCACGTCATACCGATACCCAAAGAGGCTGGTCGTCTTATGAATCCCACTTCATTTCGTCCTATTGTGTTGACTTCTTGTCTATGTAAGGTCATGGAACGTATGGTTAACAATAGGCTTCTTTTTGTTTTAGAGTCGAAGAATTTGTTAAATGATAAACAATGTGGCTTCCGTAAATACAGAAGTTCACTAGATCATTTAATGAATTTGGAGCATTGTATTGCAGAGGCATTTGCCAATAAAGACTTCATGATAGGGGTGTTCTTGGACATCCATAAAGCCTATGACATGACCTGGCGACACGGTATACTAATGTAGCTCTATGCTTATGGTTTAAGAGGAAATTTACCTGTTTTTATTTCAAATTTCTTAAGGGACAGAACTTTCTCTGTCAAATTACCCCGTAACGTAACATCGGATATATTTATCCAGGAAAACGGGGTGCCACAGGGAAGTGTGCTTAGTCCTACTTTATTTAGTATTATGATCAATGATATTCTGTCATCAGCTCCCATCCCGAGGAATCTTAAATACTCACTCTACGCTGACGATTGTGCAATATGGCACTCTTCCCGTGATGCACAATTTTCGGCTGGGCGGATTCAAGCAGCCCTTGACTCCGTTCACCAATGGGCCTTGCAGTGGGGATTTAAGTTTTCCATACGTAAGTGTGCCGCTATAGTTTTCACTAATCGTAACGTACCTAATTTGTGCTTAACTTTGGATAATCAGGCGGTACCTTTTCAAAATTCTGTAAAATTTTTAGGAATACATTTTGATCGTAGAATGAATTTTAAACTTCACGTTAATACTTTGCTTGCTCGTTGTGATAAACCGTTAAATGTCCTCAAGTACCTAGCGGGTACTACCTGGGGTGCTGACAGAAAATCTTTATTAATGGTGTATAAGTCCCTTATTCGATCGAAGCTAGACTATGGCGCACAGGTGTATGGCTCGGCATCCGATGCCACTCTGAAAGGATTGGATGTGTTACAGAATAAATGTTTGCGAATGTGTCTTGGAGCCGTCCGGTGTACCCGTGTGACTCGTATGGAAGTGGAGGCGAATGTGCTTCCCCTCCGTATTCGCCGTGACCACCTGGCCTTGTCCTATGGCATAAGGACGTTAAGGAAAAGTAATATCGGCAATGTGGCCTGTACCCCCCTGCGTCAATACCATCACCTTCTGCGGGGTGCGTCGGCCACTTGCCACTCGCCTCCACTTACTGACTCAGGAGGTTGATGTGGACCCCAGTGACTGTGACAAGTTGGTGCTTAAAAATATAGCGCCTTGGGAGCCACCCGGCTTTACAGTCGATGTCACATGGCTCCCAGCACAAAAGGCGAAGGCGCCGCAGGCGGAGGTCCACCACTTGTTTCGTAACATCATTGTTCGTCACTTGGGGTCCCATCAATTGTACACTGACGGCTCCAAGTCGAGTGAATGTGTGGGTGCAAGTGTGTGGTCGACTGAATGTGCCCTCAGGTATCGGTTGCCGACTCATACATCTGTGTTTACTTCAGAACTTTTTGCTATTGACAAAGCCATAGACTATGCTCTCAATTCTAGGCATGACTCATTTGTCATATTTTCAGATTCAAAATCAGCCCTTCAGGCAATTGCATCTTGCACTACGGACTCTCATGAGATCCAGGGCCGCATCGTTAATAAGTTGCATTCATGCAACAAGTCATTCACGCTGATCTGGGTGCCTGGTCATTGTCGTATCTACGGCAATGAGCAGGCTGACTTACTTACAAAGTCGGCTGTGGAGCTCGAGGAGACTTGGGACGTTCCTCGTGATCTACGGTCGAGTCTATCTCTCGGAAAGAAATCAATAAATCTTCTGTGGCAAGGTCAGTGGACCAGACTAAATATTCCAACTTGTCAGCCGTACCTGGGCGACTGGGACACTGCCAACCGTCCCAGTCGCCTAGAAGAAAAAGTGTTGGCACGGCTACGGCTGAATGCCACCATTTTAACCCACATAAAACCATATATGGAAAGACGCTTCCCACCGCACTGTGACATCTGTAATGCGGTGTTATCTATCAGTCATATCATCCTGCGCTGTCGGCGATTTATTCGTGAACGCGCTTCACTTATAAATTACTGCGGCGCAGCAGACGTCCCCTTCACCCTTTCCACTATCCTGGGTGATGGGGACATTGTTATGACTGATGAATTGATGGCTTTCTTGAGAGAGACCGGACTGATCAGAGTGATGTGACTTTTTTACTGTGTGGTTATGGTTTTTATGAACAGTAAATATGTATATATTGTAATATTAATTAGGGTTGACAGTTGACATATTTTAAATAGTTCCTCCTCCCACCGATCTATTTCTAATATAGATGTCCCCTACATTAAGCCAAGTTCCTCGCCTGACAGTCACCAGCTGATGAGTGCAAGTGTGCAATATAGGAAGGTATTGGGCACTTGCAGTCGATGGTAGTCTGCTGGGCGAGGTTCTTCAATTTTTGTACAAATTATGTAAATACATTATATTATCTTGCTTAAGTTATTCTAATTAGGGACGACAGCTGACGTGTATGGAAATGTTCCTGACTCGTCTGGTTCCCTTTCATATATTGATGTCCCCTATATTAGGTTGTGCCTCGACTGACAGTCACCAGGTGATGAGTGCAGGTATGTAATGTAGAAAGGCATTACATATCTGCAGTCGATGGTGTTCTCTTGGTCGAGGCTTTTTGAATATTAGTGTAGGCCTAGTTATTTGTCTCTTAGGATTTATTATAGGTTAGCGATTTGTCTGTTAGGTGGTTAGTTTTAGGGTCTTTAAATTAGGTATTTTGTTTATAAGTAATATAAGGTTAAAAATATAAAAAATAAATAAAAATAATAAAAATAAAACTACAAAAAAATAATAAAATAAAAATTATTATATATATGTACGTGTGCATGAAAGTGTGTATGTTCATATGCATGGATGTGATGGATGTGTGTATGTATGTATGTATGTATATATATATATGTTTGTATATATATGTATATATGTGTCAATATATATACATATATATATCTGCCTTAATGACCAGAGGCTCCGGCCTCAATGGTCGATAGGCAAAAAAAAAAAAGTCGTTAGTTGGACTTTGATGCATGGTCGCGGAGAGTTTAGACGTGTTTTTCTGGCTCTCCTCTAGTTTTCAGGGCTGCCTCACCGGCATTAGTTTTTTTTTTTTTCACCCTTCTGGTGACACTTAGGATTAGCTAGTACTAATTTTCCTCCCTACCCTTGCTAGAGATATAGTAAGTGTCTATATCTTTTTACTAAGATTACCTTTGCTTACTCGCCCACGGAGGGTCCCCCTCACTGATCGCTCTGGGGTGTGAATTAACACGGTCGGGCATCCCTGGAGTGGTTTGAGAGGGCAATCTTAGCCATAGGTGTGTGGTCCCCAGTTGTTTGTCCCTTGTTCGTTTTTCCTCCTCCTTCCCACTTCCCCCGTTAGGGTTAGGGGGAAGTGGTCACTATGGCGGACGCCACTGCTGCCTCCCCCCCCTTCAGGGGGGGAGGTAGTCCTGACCGACCCCCGACTGTCTCACGGACGGACTACCCCCAGACTGAACGGCCCCGGACACGCCCTTTGCTAGACATTAATGTAAAAAATGCGAGTTTTGTTTTGTTGCATGCGGTTGGTTCTACTCCCCTGTCCAGCCTCAATCCCTACATTATCAAGAAGGTGATTGATGGATGTGCAGGAGAGGTAGAACAGGTCAAAAAACTTGCTAGCGGAGATCTCCTAGTAAAGACTGCAAATTCGTCCCAGGTTAAGGATTTGATGAAGATGAGCAAATTCCATTGCTATGATGTTGTGCCAACGATCCCTCACTCCATGAATTCCTGCAAGGGAGTCATCACTTGCAGGGACCTCATGGTCATGGAAGAGGACGACATCGTACGTGAACTTGCTCATGAAGATGTAATTGAAGCCCGTTTCATCACGAGATTTTCCGAGGGCAGGAGGACGAAAACGGCAACGGTTATATTGACTTTCGGTAAAGTGACTCTCCCAACCCATATCAAAGTGGGGTATGAAATTGTTAACGTAAGGACATACATCCCTAACCCACTTCGTTGTTTACGATGTCAGTTATATGGACACCATGAAAAGTCTTGTCGGGCTTCTCAATCAGTCTGTGGCAAGTGCGCAACACAAGGTCATGATGCTGACCATTGCACATCAGAGGGTGTCAGCTGCTTTCACTGCAAGGGTGCTCACTTCACTTCCTCTAGGGATTGCCCCAAGTGGAAGGAGGAGAAAGAGGTCTGTGCGGTGAAGGCGACTGAGGGTGTCTCTTTCTACGAAGCAAGGAAAAGGTGAAGGAGTTGCATGCAACTCCCACACCGAATAGGTCCTATGCTTCGGCAGTGATGTCCCGCCCTGTGATGTGCACTGTGGAGACGCAGACTGATCTCGTGCTTGTTAATCAAGTCATTCACTCTACCTCCACCTCCACCTCTAAACCTCCTGTAAGATCCAACTCTCTAACTGACCTCCCCAAAGCTTCATCATACTCACAGGCTGCTGCTGCTTCTCAGTCAGTCAAGCCTAAATCGAAGCCTGACAAGACTGTAAAACATAACTTCACCACCCTTTCAAAGCCACGTCCTCATGTCCTTCCTGCTCCTAGCCCAGCGAGGGAGAGGAAGAATAGCTCTTCCTCGGTGGAATCTGGGAGCCTTGTTATTGACCAAAATATGGAGGTTTCCGTCAGCAAGCACCGGGAAAGGTCCCCCGGTAGCCACTCGCCTGGTCGCGGGGGGCATAAAAAAACTAAACACACTGGCCCCCCTCGCAAATCTTAAACTGCCGCATTCACTATACTACAGTGGAATTGTAGAGGTATTGGGAATAAGTTACAAAATATAGCAATCTTGCTTTCTATACACAGGCCAGACGTTATTTGTTTACAGGAGACGCGCCTGGAGAATCATCCTGATCCTCCACAGTTCAAACACTACCACTCGTACAGAAGATATGAAGGTCACGGAGTTGCCATTTACACACACAAATCACACCCACAAACGGAAGTGATTCTAAATTCTACTCTTGAAGCTGTCGCGTGCAGAGTAAAATTTAATAACACGTATCTGTCTATTTGCTCTCTGTACTGTCCTCCACATGGCCCCATTGATAGTGATGCTTTAAATTCACTAGTGGAACATCTGCCTGGAAATAAGTTTGTGTTGGGCGATTTTAACGCCCATCACTATCAATGAGGTAGCTTGAGGATTGATGGTCGTGGGGAGCAAGTAGCCGACCTAATACTACAGTCCAACCTCTGTCTTCTGAACGATGGTAGAGCGACCCGTGTAGATGATCGTACTGGTAACTTTTCGGCCATTGACTTATCTTTGGCCTCCCCTGGTATACATCAAGATCTCTCATGGGACCCTTACGACGACTCCTTGGGAAGTGATCATTTACCCATCTGTCTTTCTTATACACGCGACATCATTTCGGACCCTCCACCTCCAAAATTTAACTAAAAGAAAGCAGATTGGGGATCCTTCTCAAGGATCGCCAATTTAGATATATCTGGGGAGACCATAGATGTTAAGGTCGAAAATATAACTACTTCCATATTACACGCAGCTGAGGCTGCTATTCCCAAGACTTCTACAGTTCATGCGAAGCATAGAGCACATTGGTGGACGCCGGATTGCCGACAAGCATTAAGAAAACGCAATAGGAGATACAGGATTTTTGATAGTCAACCCACTGAGGGAAATTTTATTGCATACAAACAGGCACGGGCTGAGGCAAGGAGAATAATAAGAAGGGCTAAACGTGACTCCTGGCGGTCCTTTGTGTCCACGGTGACTCGTACAACACCATTACGTAAAGTCTGGTCCACCATAAGAATATTAAATAATAAAGGCCCATATTTCCCAATCACCACCTTGCAAGTAAATAATAACATTTATGACGAGCCCGTGGACGTTGCTAACATCCTCGCCAGGAGTTTTTCTCATGTAAGTAGCTCAGCCAATTATGATCCGCGTTTCCAACATCATAAACGCACGGCTGAGCTACAGATATTAGACTTTGCCACAGAAGACGTAAACTCCCCGTACAACCAAGAGTTTACGCTAGAAGAACTGCTCCTTGCCCTTAAATCCTGTAAAGACACCAGCCCTGGACCAGACACCATCACGTACGGTATGATCCAGCATCTTAATCAGGACAACCTGATTAAGATGTTAGCATTGTACAATGAGATTTGGGCGTCTCGAACGTTCCCAAACTCATGGCACTTTGCGCACGTCATACCGATACCCAAAGAGGCTGGTCGTCTTATGAATCCCACTTCATTTCGTCCTATTGTGTTGACTTCTTGTCTATGTAAGGTCATGGAACGTATGGTTAACAATAGGCTTCTTTTTGTTTTAGAGTCGAAGAATTTGTTAAATGATAAACAATGTGGCTTCCGTAAATACAGAAGTTCACTAGATCATTTAATGAATTTGGAGCATTGTATTGCAGAGGCATTTGCCAATAAAGACTTCATGATAGGGGTGTTCTTGGACATCCATAAAGCCTATGACATGACCTGGCGACACGGTATACTAATGAAGCTCTATGCTTATGGTTTAAGAGGAAATTTACCTGTTTTTATTTCAAATTTCTTAAGGGACAGAACTTTCTCTGTCAAATTACCCCGTAACGTAACATCGGATATATTTATCCAGGAAAACGGGGTGCCACAGGGAAGTGTGCTTAGTCCTACTTTATTTAGTATTATGATCAATGATATTCTGTCATCAGCTCCCATCCCGAGGAATCTTAAATACTCACTCTACGCTGACGATTGTGCAATATGGCACTCTTCCCGTGATGCACAATTTTCGGCTGGGCGGATTCAAGCAGCCCTTGACTCCGTTCACCAATGGGCCTTGCAGTGGGGATTTAAGTTTTCCATACGTAAGTGTGCCGCTATAGTTTTCACTAATCGTAACGTACCTAATTTGTGCTTAACTTTGGATAATCAGGCGGTACCTTTTCAAAATTCTGTAAAATTTTTAGGAATACATTTTGATCGTAGAATGAATTTTAAACTTCACGTTAATACTTTGCTTGCTCGTTGTGATAAACCGTTAAATGTCCTCAAGTACCTAGCGGGTACTACCTGGGGTGCTGACAGAAAATCTTTATTAATGGTGTATAAGTCCCTTATTCGATCGAAGCTAGACTATGGCGCACAGGTGTATGGCTCGGCATCCGATGCCACTCTGAAAGGATTGGATGTGTTACAGAATAAATGTTTGCGAATGTGTCTTGGAGCCGTCCGGTGTACCCGTGTGACTCGTATGGAAGTGGAGGCGAATGTGCTTCCCCTCCGTATTCGCCGTGACCACCTGGCCTTGTCCTATGGCATAAGGACGTTAAGGAAAAGTAATATCGGCAATGTGGCCTGTACCCCCCTGCGTCAATACCATCACCTTCTGCGGGGGGTGCGTCGGCCACTTGCCACTCGCCTCCACTTACTGACTCAGGAGGTTGATGTGGACCCCAGTGACTGTGACAAGTTGGTGCTTAAAAATATAGCGCCTTGGGAGCCACCCGGCTTTACAGTCGATGTCACATGGCTCCCAGCACAAAAGGCGAAGGCGCCGCAGGCGGAGGTCCACCACTTGTTTCGTAACATCATTGTTCGTCACTTGGGGTCCCATCAATTGTACACCGACGGCTCCAAGTCGAGTGAATGTGTGGGTGCAAGTGTGTGGTCGACTGAATGTGCCCTCAGGTATCGGTTGCCGACTCATACATCTGTGTTTACTTCAGAACTTTTTGCTATTGACAAAGCCATAGACTATGCTCTCAATTCTAGGCATGACTCATTTGTCATATTTTCAGATTCAAAATCAGCCCTTCAGGCAATTGCATCTTGCACTACGGACTCTCATGAGATCCAGGGCCGCATCGTTAATAAGTTGCATTCATGCAACAAGTCATTCACGCTGATCTGGGTGCCTGGTCATTGTCGTATCTACGGCAATGAGCAGGCTGACTTACTTACAAAGTCGGCTGTGGAGCTCGAGGAGACTTGGGACGTTCCTCGTGATCTACGGTCGAGTCTATCTCTCGGAAAGAAATCAATAAATCTTCTGTGGCAAGGTCAGTGGACCAGACTAAATATTCCAACTTGTCAGCCGTACCTGGGCGACTGGGACACTGCCAACCGTCCCAGTCGCCTAGAAGAAAAAGTGTTGGCACGGCTACGGCTGAATGCCACCATTTTAACCCACATAAAACCATATATGGAAAGACGCTTCCCACCGCACTGTGACATCTGTAATGCGGTGTTATCTATCAGTCATATCATCCTGCGCTGTCGGCGATTTATTCGTGAACGCGCTTCACTTATAAATTACTGCGGCGCAGCAGACGTCCCCTTCACCCTTTCCACTATCCTGGGTGATGGGGACATTGTTATGACTGATGAATTGATGGCTTTCTTGAGAGAGACCGGACTGATCAGAGTGATGTGACTTTTTTACTGTGTGGTTATGGTTTTTATGAACAGTAAATATGTATATATTGTAATATTAATTAGGGTTGACAGTTGACATATTTTAAATAGTTCCTCCTCCCACCGATCTATTTCTAATATAGATGTCCCCTACATTAAGCCAAGTTCCTCGCCTGACAGTCACCAGCTGATGAGTGCAAGTGTGCAATATAGGAAGGTATTGGGCACTTGCAGTCGATGGTAGTCTGCTGGGCGAGGTTCTTCAATTTTTGTACAAATTATGTAAATACATTATATTATCTTGCTTAAGTTATTCTAATTAGGGACGACAGCTGACGTGTATGGAAATGTTCCTGACTCGTCTGGTTCCCTTTCATATATTGATGTCCCCTATATTAGGTTGTGCCTCGACTGACAGTCACCAGGTGATGAGTGCAGGTATGTAATGTAGAAAGGCATTACATATCTGCAGTCGATGGTGTTCTCTTGGTCGAGGCTTTTTGAATATTAGTGTAGGCCTAGTTATTTGTCTCTTAGGATTTATTATAGGTTAGCGATTTGTCTGTTACGTGGTTAGTTTTAGGGTCTTTAAATTAGGTATTTTGTTTATAAGTAATATAAGGTTAAAAATATAAAAAATAAATAAAAATAATAAAAATAAAACTACAAAAAAATAATAAAATAAAAATTATTATATATATGTACGTGTGCATGAAAGTGTGTATGTTCATATGCATGGATGTGATGGATGTGTGTATGTATGTATGTATGTATATATATATATGTTTGAATATATATGTATATATGTGTCAATATATATACATATATATATCTGCCTTAATGACCAGAGGCTCCGGCCTTAAAAAAAAAAAAAAAAAAAAAAAAAGTCGTTAGTTGGACTTTGATGCATGGTCGCGGAGAGTTTAGACGTGTTTTTCTGGCTCTCCTCTAGTTTTCAGGGCTGCCTCACCGGCATTAGTTTTTTTTTTTCACCCTTCTGGTGACACTTAGGATTAGCTAGTACTAATTTTCCTCCCTACCCTTGCTAGAGATATAGTAAGTGTCTATATCTTTTTACTAAGATTACCTTTGCTTACTCGCCCACGGAGGGTCCCCCTCACTGATCGCTCTGGGGTGTGAATTAACACGGTCGGGCATCCCTGGAGTGGTTTGAGAGGGCAATCTTAGCCATAGGTGTGTGGTCCCCGGTTGTTTGTCCCTTGTTCGTTTTTCCTCCTCCTTCCCACTTCCCCCGTTAGGGTTAGGGGGAAGT
This sequence comes from Coenobita brevimanus, assembly GCF_032717465.1. Taxonomy (NCBI): domain Eukaryota; kingdom Metazoa; phylum Arthropoda; class Malacostraca; order Decapoda; family Coenobitidae; genus Coenobita; species Coenobita brevimanus. The sequence goes on along the minus strand of NW_027643278.1, from coordinate 7,669 downwards.
GGTCACTATGGCGGACGCCACTGCTGCCTCCCCCCCCTTCAGGGGGGGAGGTAGTCCTGACCGACCCCCGACTGTCTCACGGACGGACTACCCCCAGACTGAACGGCCCCGGACACGCCCTTTGCTAGACATTAATGTAAAAAATGCGAGTTTTGTTTTGTTGCATGCGGTTGGTTCTACTCCCCTGTCCAGCCTCAATCCCTACATTATCAAGAAGGTGATTGATGGATGTGCAGGAGAGGTAGAACAGGTCAAAAAACTTGCTAGCGGAGATCTCCTAGTAAAGACTGCAAATTCGTCCCAGGTTAAGGATTTGATGAAGATGAGCAAATTCCATTGCTATGATGTTGTGCCAACGATCCCTCACTCCATGAATTCCTGCAAGGGAGTCATCACTTGCAGGGACCTCATGGTCATGGAAGAGGACGACATCGTACGTGAACTTGCTCATGAAGATGTAATTGAAGCCCGTTTCATCACGAGATTTTCCGAGGGCAGGAGGACGAAAACGGCAACGGTTATATTGACTTTCGGTAAAGTGACTCTCCCAACCCATATCAAAGTGGGGTATGAAATTGTTAACGTAAGGACATACATCCCTAACCCACTTCGTTGTTTACGATGTCAGTTATATGGACACCATGAAAAGTCTTGTCGGGCTTCTCAATCAGTCTGTGGCAAGTGCGCAACACAAGGTCATGATGCTGACCATTGCACATCAGAGGGTGTCAGCTGCTTTCACTGCAAGGGTGCTCACTTCACTTCCTCTAGGGATTGCCCCAAGTGGAAGGAGGAGAAAGAGGTCTGTGCGGTGAAGGCGACTGAGGGTGTCTCTTTCTACGAAGCAAGGAAAAGGTGAAGGAGTTGCATGCAACTCCCACACCGAATAGGTCCTATGCTTCGGCAGTGATGTCCCGCCCTGTGATGTGCACTGTGGAGACGCAGACTGATCTCGTGCTTGTTAATCAAGTCATTCACTCTACCTCCACCTCCACCTCTAAACCTCCTGTAAGATCCAACTCTCTAACTGACCTCCCCAAAGCTTCATCATACTCACAGGCTGCTGCTGCTTCTCAGTCAGTCAAGCCTAAATCGAAGCCTGACAAGACTGTAAAACATAACTTCACCACCCTTTCAAAGCCACGTCCTCATGTCCTTCCTGCTCCTAGCCCAGCGAGGGAGAGGAAGAATAGCTCTTCCTCGGTGGAATCTGGGAGCCTTGTTATTGACCAAAATATGGAGGTTTCCGTCAGCAAGCACCGGGAAAGGTCCCCCGGTAGCCACTCGCCTGGTCGCGGGGGGCATAAAAAAACTAAACACACTGGCCCCCCTCGTAAATCTTAAACCGCCGCATTCACTATACTACAGTGGAATTGTAGAGGTATTGGGAATAAGTTACAAAATATAGCAATCTTGCTTTCTATACACAGGCCAGACGTTATTTGTTTACAGGAGACGCGCCTGGAGGATCATCCTGATCCTCCACAGTTCAAACACTACCACTCGTACAGAAGATATGAAGGTCACGGAGTTGCCATTTACACACACAAATCACACCCACAAACGGAAGTGATTCTAAATTCTACTCTGGAAGCTGTCGCGTGCAGAGTAAAATTTAATAACACGTATCTGTCTATTTGCTCTCTGTACTGTCCTCCACATGGCCCCATTGATAGTGATGCTTTAAATTCACTAGTGGAACATCTGCCTGGAAATAAGTTTGTGTTGGGCGATTTTAACGCCCATCACTATCAATGAGGTAGCTTGAGGATTGATGGTCGTGGGGAGCAAGTAGCCGACCTAATACTACAGTCCAACCTCTGTCTTCTGAACGATGGTAGAGCGACCCGTGTAGATGATCGTACTGGTAACTTTTCGGCCATTGACTTATCTTTGGCCTCCCCTGGTATACATCAAGATCTCTCATGGGACCCTTACGACGACTCCTTGGGAAGTGATCATTTACCCATCTGTCTTTCTTATACACGCGACATCATTTCGGACCCTCCACCTCCAAAATTTAACTAAAAGAAAGCAGATTGGGGATCCTTCTCAAGGATCGCCAATTTAGATATATCTGGGGAGACCATAGATGTTAAGGTCGAAAATATAACTACTTCCATATTACACGCAGCTGAGGCTGCTATTCCCAAGACTTCTACAGTTCATGCGAAGCATAGAGCACATTGGTGGACGCCGGATTGCCGACAAGCATTAAGAAAACGCAATAGGAGATACAGGATTTTTGATAGTCAACCCACTGAGGGAAATTTTATTGCATACAAACAGGCACGGGCTGAGGTAAGGAGAATAATAAGAAGGGCTAAACGTGACTCCTGGCGGTCCTTTGTGTCCACGGTGACTCGTACAACACCATTACGTAAAGTCTGGTCCACCATAAGAATATTAAATAATAAAGGCCCATATTTCCCAATCACCACCTTGCAAGTAAATAATAACATTTATGACGAGCCCGTGGACGTTGCTAACATCCTCGCCAGGAGTTTTTCTCATGTAAGTAGCTCAGCCAATTATGATCCGCGTTTCCAACATCATAAACGCACGGCTGAGCTACAGATATTAGACTTTGCCACAGAAGACGTAAACTCCCCGTACAACCAAGAGTTTACGCTAGAAGAACTGCTCCTTGCCCTTAAATCCTGTAAAGACACCAGCCCTGGACCAGACACCATCACGTACGGTATGATCCAGCATCTTAATCAGGACAACCTGATTAAGATGTTAGCATTGTACAATGAGATTTGGGCGTCTCGAACGTTCCCAAACTCATGGCACTTTGCGCACGTCATACCGATACCCAAAGAGGCTGGTCGTCTTATGAATCCCACTTCATTTCGTCCTATTGTGTTGACTTCTTGTCTATGTAAGGTCATGGAACGTATGGTTAACAATAGGCTTCTTTTTGTTTTAGAGTCGAAGAATTTGTTAAATGATAAACAATGTGGCTTCCGTAAATACAGAAGTTCACTAGATCATTTAATGAATTTGGAGCATTGTATTGCAGAGGCATTTGCCAATAAAGACTTCATGATAGGGGTGTTCTTGGACATCCATAAAGCCTATGACATGACCTGGCGACACGGTATACTAATGAAGCTCTATGCTTATGGTTTAAGAGGAAATTTACCTGTTTTTATTTCAAATTTCTTAAGGGACAGAACTTTCTCTGTCAAATTACCCCGTAACGTAACATCGGATATATTTATCCAGGAAAACGGGGTGCCACAGGGAAGTGTGCTTAGTCCTACTTTATTTAGTATTATGATCAATGATATTCTGTCATCAGCTCCCATCCCGAGGAATCTTAAATACTCACTCTACGCTGACGATTGTGCAATATGGCACTCTTCCCGTGATGCACAATTTTCGGCTGGGCGGATTCAAGCAGCCCTTGACTCCGTTCACCAATGGGCCTTGCAGTGGGGATTTAAGTTTTCCATACGTAAGTGTGCCGCTATAGTTTTCACTAATCGTAACGTACCTAATTTGTGCTTAACTTTGGATAATCAGGCGGTACCTTTTCAAAATTCTGTAAAATTTTTAGGAATACATTTTGATCGTAGAATGAATTTTAAACTTCACGTTAATACTTTGCTTGCTCGTTGTGATAAACCGTTAAATGTCCTCAAGTACCTAGCGGGTACTACCTGGGGTGCTGACAGAAAATCTTTATTAATGGTGTATAAGTCCCTTATTCGATCGAAGCTAGACTATGGCGCACAGGTGTATGGCTCGGCATCCGATGCCACTCTGAAAGGATTGGATGTGTTACAGAATAAATGTTTGCGAATGTGTCTTGGAGCCGTCCGGTGTACCCGTGTGACTCGTATGGAAGTGGAGGCGAATGTGCTTCCCCTCCGTATTCGCCGTGACCACCTGGCCTTGTCCTATGGCATAAGGACGTTAAGGAAAAGTAATATCGGCAATGTGGCCTGTACCCCCCTGCGTCAATACCATCACCTTCTGCGGGGGGTGCGTCGGCCACTTGCCACTCGCCTCCACTTACTGACTCAGGAGGTTGATGTGGACCCCAGTGACTGTGACAAGTTGGTGCTTAAAAATATAGCGCCTTGGGAGCCACCCGGCTTTACAGTCGATGTCACATGGCTCCCAGCACAAAAGGCGAAGGCGCCGCAGGCGGAGGTCCACCACTTGTTTCGTAACATCATTGTTCGTCACTTGGGGTCCCATCAATTGTACACTGACGGCTCCAAGTCGAGTGAATGTGTGGGTGCAAGTGTGTGGTCGACTGAATGTGCCCTCAGGTATCGGTTGCCGACTCATACATCTGTGTTTACTTCAGAACTTTTTGCTATTGACAAAGCCATAGACTATGCTCTCAATTCTAGGCATGACTCATTTGTCATATTTTCAGATTCAAAATCAGCCCTTCAGGCAATTGCATCTTGCACTACGGACTCTCATGAGATCCAGGGCCGCATCGTTAATAAGTTGCATTCATGCAACAAGTCATTCACGCTGATCTGGGTGCCTGGTCATTGTCGTATCTACGGCAATGAGCAGGCTGACTTACTTACAAAGTCGGCTGTGGAGCTCGAGGAGACTTGGGACGTTCCTCGTGATCTACGGTCGAGTCTATCTCTCGGAAAGAAATCAATAAATCTTCTGTGGCAAGGTCAGTGGACCAGACTAAATATTCCAACTTGTCAGCCGTACCTGGGCGACTGGGACACTGCCAACCGTCCCAGTCGCCTAGAAGAAAAAGTGTTGGCACGGCTACGGCTGAATGCCACCATTTTAACCCACATAAAACCATATATGGAAAGACGCTTCCCACCGCACTGTGACATCTGTAATGCGGTGTTATCTATCAGTCATATCATCCTGCGCTGTCGGCGATTTATTCGTGAACGCGCTTCACTTATAAATTACTGCGGCGCAGCAGACGTCCCCTTCACCCTTTCCACTATCCTGGGTGATGGGGACATTGTTATGACTGATGAATTGATGGCTTTCTTGAGAGAGACCGGACTGATCAGAGTGATGTGACTTTTTTACTGTGTGGTTATGGTTTTTATGAACAGTAAATATGTATATATTGTAATATTAATTAGGGTTGACAGTTGACATATTTTAAATAGTTCCTCCTCCCACCGATCTATTTCTAATATAGATGTCCCCTACATTAAGCCAAGTTCCTCGCCTGACAGTCACCAGCTGATGAGTGCAAGTGTGCAATATAGGAAGGTATTGGGCACTTGCAGTCGATGGTAGTCTGCTGGGCGAGGTTCTTCAATTTTTGTACAAATTATGTAAATACATTATATTATCTTGCTTAAGTTATTCTAATTAGGGACGACAGCTGACGTGTATGGAAATGTTCCTGACTCGTCTGGTTCCCTTTCATATATTGATGTCCCCTATATTAGGTTGTGCCTCGACTGACAGTCACCAGGTGATGAGTGCAGGTATGTAATGTAGAAAGGCATTACATATCTGCAGTCGATGGTGTTCTCTTGGTCGAGGCTTTTTGAATATTAGTGTAGGCCTAGTTATTTGTCTCTTAGGATTTATTATAGGTTAGCGATTTGTCTGTTACGTGGTTAGTTTTAGGGTCTTTAAATTAGGTATTTTGTTTATAAGTAATATAAGGTTAAAAATATAAAAAATAAATAAAAATAATAAAAATAAAACTACAAAAAAATAATAAAATAAAAATTATTATATATATGTACGTGTGCATGAAAGTGTGTATGTTCATATGCATGGATGTGATGGATGTGTGTATGTATGTATGTATGTATATATATATATGTTTGAATATATATGTATATATGTGTCAATATATATACATATATATATCTGCCTTAATGACCAGAGGCTCCGGCCTCAATGGTCGATAGGCAAAAAAAAAAAAAGTCGTTAGTTGGACTTTGATGCATGGTCGCGGAGAGTTTAGACGTGTTTTTCTGGCTCTCCTCTAGTTTTCAGGGCTGCCTCACCGGCATTAGTTTTTTTTTTCACCCTTCTGGTGACACTTAGGATTAGCTAGTACTAATTTTCCTCCCTACCCTTGCTAGAGATATAGTAAGTGTCTATATCTTCTTACTAAGATTACCTTTGCTTACTCGCCCACGGAGGGTCCCCCTCACTGATCGCTCTGGGGTGTGAATTAACACGGTCGGGCATCCCTGGAGTGGTTTGAGAGGGCAATCTTAGCCATAGGTGTGTGGTCCCCAGTTGTTTGTCCCTTGTTCGTTTTTCCTCCTCCTTCCCACTTCCCCCGTTAGGGTTAGGGGAAGTGGTCACTATGGCGGACGCCACTGCTGCCTCCCCCCTTCAGGGGGGAGGTAGTCCTGACCGACCCCGACTGTCTCACGGACGGACTACCCCCAGACTGAACGGCCCCGGACACGCCCTTTGCTAGACATTAATGTAAAAAATGCGAGTTTTGTTTTGTTGCATGCGGTTGGTTCTACTCCCCTGTCCAGCCTCAATCCCTACATTATCAAGAAGGTGATTGATGGATGTGCAGGAGAGGTAGAACAGGTCAAAAAACTTGCTAGCGGAGATCTCCTAGTAAAGACTGCAAATTCGTCCCAGGTTAAGGATTTGATGAAGATGAGCAAATTCCATTGCTATGATGTTGTGCCAACGATCCCTCACTCCATGAATTCCTGCAAGGGAGTCATCACTTGCAGGGACCTCATGGTCATGGAAGAGGACGACATCGTACGTGAACTTGCTCATGAAGATGTAATTGAAGCCCGTTTCATCACGAGATTTTCCGAGGGCAGGAGGACGAAAACGGCAACGGTTATATTGACTTTCGGTAAAGTGACTCTCCCAACCCATATCAAAGTGGGGTATGAAATTGTTAACGTAAGGACATACATCCCTAACCCACTTCGTTGTTTACGATGTCAGTTATATGGACACCATGAAAAGTCTTGTCGGGCTTCTCAATCAGTCTGTGGCAAGTGCGCAACACAAGGTCATGATGCTGACCATTGCACATCAGAGGGTGTCAGCTGCTTTCACTGCAAGGGTGCTCACTTCACTTCCTCTAGGGATTGCCCCAAGTGGAAGGAGGAGAAAGAGGTCTGTGCGGTGAAGGCGACTGAGGGTGTCTCTTTCTACGAAGCAAGGAAAAAGGTGAAGGAGTTGCATGCAACTCCCACACCGAATAGGTCCTATGCTTCGGCAGTGATGTCCCGCCCTGTGATGTGCACTGTGGAGACGCAGACTGATCTCGTGCTTGTTAATCAAGTCATTCACTCTACCTCCACCTCCACCTCTAAACCTCCTGTAAGATCCAACTCTCTAACTGACCTCCCCAAAGCTTCATCATACTCACAGGCTGCTGCTGCTTCTCAGTCAGTCAAGCCTAAATCGAAGCCTGACAAGACTGTAAAACATAACTTCACCACCCTTTCAAAGCCACGTCCTCATGTCCTTCCTGCTCCTAGCCCAGCGAGGGAGAGGAAGAATAGCTCTTCCTCGGTGGAATCTGGGAGCCTTGTTATTGACCAAAATATGGAGGTTTCCGTCAGCAAGCACCGGGAAAGGTCCCCCGGTAGCCACTCGCCTGGTCGCGGGGGGCATAAAAAAACTAAACACACTGGCCCCCCTCGCAAATCTTAAACTGCCGCATTCACTATACTACAGTGGAATTGTAGAGGTATTG